>NC_056004.1:22612722-22914639 GCF_018446385.1 Zingiber officinale
CGGGTACCTTTCGAGCGCCCGGACCTTGATTTCCAACAGCTTCCTTCCTGAATGAAAATATTAGTCCGAGGCACTTTTATCTCCTGCAAAAACAGATTATTAGCATAGTTCATAGTTTAATAGAAAAAGTATTAATTAGATTCCGTCTCTCCGAGACCGAAATTTAGTCAAGATCTCGACTTAAAGTTCTGAAATGGTTTTAAGTCGGATCGGCGCCTAAGTTCTCTTCTCGGGAACGCGTCCTCACAGTCACTCCCCTCCAGTGACTTACTTTTACTTACCTATCAGATGTCAGGTCAGCCCTTCGACCCGTCTGAACTTTGTGCCAGCTATCCAGTCAGCCCGTTGATCTAGCTGGACTTCGTGCCAAAAGTTCGGTCAGCCCGTCGACCAATTTGGACTTCGTGTCAGCTATCCAGTCTGCCCGTTGACCTAGCTGGGCTTCGTGCCAGACATCCGGTCAGCCCGTCGACCTATCTGGACTTCTCCTGCACACTCGGTCAGAGTGTTAGATCAACAACAAAACTAACTTAACCTATTTTGCTATTCATCAAAACTTAAGTTAGACCGTTAGTGCTAACCGCACCAACATATAGCAAATAAGATATCATACCAAATGACCATACCAAGTAAAAATTCAAATTTTTCGATTGAATTAGCTAAACTTTCAGCTTCACTTATTGACTTTGCATCATCACAAATATTATTTAATTCAAGTAAAACTGCTCTCACTTTCACAATTTGAAATCTAATAGCTTGAACACTTTTAATACGACTTTCCCAACGAGTATTCGATAAAGATTTGACGGTTAATCCCTTCACATTATTAAGTAAAACTTTTCATCTCTTAAGAGAACTTGAAAATAATGTATATATGCGTTGGACTACTCCAAAAAAAGAAACAACTTTAACACAAGAATATGTCATATCACTAAGAGTCAGATTAAGACTATGACAAGCACATGACATATACAACGCTCTTGGATTTATTTCAAGTAACCTCTTTTGAACTCTTTGGTGTTTTCCTTTCATATTGGAAACATTATCATAACCTTGACCTCTAATATTTTCAATACTAAGATCAAGTGATTTTAGCACATTTTATAATTCATTAAAAAGTCTTAAACCTGATGTATCATCTACTTTTAGAAACTCTAAAAAGTACTCTTCTATTTTCACTTTATTACTTGACATATTAACACATCGTACTATAAAAGTCATTTATTCTTGATGACTTATATCTGGGGTACAATCAAGAATTATTGAAAAATATTTTGCTTCTTTAATTTTATTAATGATAACACTTTTAACATTATTAGCTAAAATAGAAATCAACTCATTTTGAATTTTATGACCTAGGTAATGATAATGAATTTCATTACTTTGAATACGTCTAATATGATCTTGCATCACATAATCAAATTCAGCAATCATTTCAATCAACCCCCAAAAATTTCCATTATTGTCTTGATAAAGTTTTTCATTAGATCCTCGAAAAGCCAAACAACGTTTAGAAAGACATTTTACAGTTGCTATTATTCTTATTATAACTTATCTCCAACGCTCTTTTTCTTTGGAAATTTCTCGTTATAGGTCTTTATCAATTGTTAGATTTTTATCTAATCACATTTTTAATTCATTCCAAGTGTTCATGTTAGTTATATGTTCAATAGTATTTTCATGTTCTTTAAGTCATTCACTAAGATGTTTCCGATCTTTAAATCCATCCTTTGCTAGTGAACTTCTATTGTTTTCATATTTAAACAACTTGCAACAAAAGCAATAAACTGTATCCACATATTTACTGTAAACCAACCACTTTCGGTCTCTTATTTCTCCATTACTTAAATGTCTAGAATAATGAGCACAAGAAAAATATCTAGAAGTGTCGTCCAAAGGATAGACAATATTCATTTCTCTTATAGGCCCTTTTTCAACTAAAATATCACGTACATTGTTATCAAGATTATCCCAATTTCTTGGATCATATATATCAAGTGAAGAAATAAATTGTTCATCAATGTCAATATTCTCATTATCTACCCTATTTAAAACATTTTCATGCTCACTCAAATTTTTCCTTTCTTCATTATCATCGTGAATCTCATTACACCCATCTACATCATTCACAGTCATAGTTGAATTTTGTGGATTTCCATAAGAACTTTTAATAAAGAATTTATTAATAGCACCTCTTTGTGATTCAGTCAATTGTTCTAGTTTTTTTCTTTTTCTCATATCTAGAAAGATGTTTTTTAGGCAACATATTATAATGTATAAAATCACAACAATTACAAAAAAAATAGATAATTCAAATTATTTCACTAGTAAAGGAATAATAGCACATGGAATATGATAGTTTTCAATATTAATGGAAATGTCCTAGGTCGTTAAGTTAAACACCTCATCAGATAACACCTGTTAAAAGAAAATTAAACCATTATCAAATTAAAACTAATTAGTAAAATTATGATACTTAAAGAAACAACAATACTAATTATAACACAAGTTCAAGCGCATAAGATCAAGCAGAGTAAGTACTTTAAAGGTTTCTTAAACAACCAAGAGTTTCTTAAAACAAACTCTCTCCACCAAAATAGGTTCTTTTATCAAGACAGTGCATTCTTCAACAACAATTTGCTGTCAACAAATACAATACAGCAATGGAAACTCAGGATGTTATAGTCCTGATAGTGTTTATCAAAAGGAACACAATCATCTTTAAGCAAGAATTATAACCATACTACTACTAGTGTAGGTAGGAATTAGGATAACTTAGTTCAGTAGTTCTACAACCAGACATGCCAATGACTTTTAATACATCACATCAATGTGTCGGTCTAAAGGCATGTGAAATAGTTTTTTCAAATAAATGATGGCCAAAACAAAAGTTTAAGTGTCCTTTATTTTTATTATTTTTAAAAAAATATTATATGGTATTTTTATTAAGAAACATAAAATAATTTAATTAAACTATTTATAGTAGCTTTAAATGTTATACCAATTTATTAGTTAAGAAGCTGAAGATTACAACCAGTGTATATACAAGCAAGAGAGTACATTGTCTGCATCTTGAATCAGAGATCAGTGTAAATCTATAAAACTTAAAACATCTTTATCAAACTATTATGTTTGTTTATCTGTTAGTAGATAATGCATTTTCTGTTAGTAGATATACTTGGCTAACCTAACAATGTTTGAATTTTTGTGCTAGTTAGAACTTTCCATCAGAAACTCTTACAAACGTAAATGTCTAATAAGTACATCATTTTATCATGAATTAGAAAATAGACAATCCTCTAATTGTATTCTAGTCTGGTAGTCTACCTTCTCCTTTGAGGATAAAAGAGAATCTAGTACACCATTTTATCATGAATTAGAAAATAGACAATTCTCCTTTTGCAATATATGAATAGAATGCCAAGATTGGTTTATGAATTTGTTCAGGAAAGAATTATTTCATTTCCAAATATTTTGATGGTCTGTTTTCAAATGTCCTCGGGGACTATGGCAGTTAACCAACATATTTCTTGATTTATTGAGTCACTTAATTAGGCAAGCAAAAAAAATAATTCATATGGAAATGGGAGCCTGTCCTTCATCTCTCCTCCTAGATAGATAATTTGGGTATGAAAACTCGTAATCCTTGTATCTTAATTTATCGTCCCTTCATTGCAAGTTCAGTTGGCACTTAGACACAACAGTTCTATACAAATAGCATAGATACAACAGTTTAAAATTATTCTGTTTTTGTCAGAAATTTAGGGGAGCTTGGTTGGATGGTATGAGAGTGAGGAATGAGAAAAGAATGAAAAATTAGTATTTGATTTAGAAAATTGACGGTGGATCTCACCGACTCAATGCTTCAAACATGAGAATAAACTATTACTTAGCAAACTAAAAGAAATAAAAATCCTCCCATTTTCATTTTTCACTTCCATGGCCCAATGCCAATAGAAACCATTGAAACTAGGGCAAGTTAACATACCTAAACTATGCATTGAAACACCAGATGTTTCACAGTTTCAAAATTCAGAGGGAAGCGAACAGGACGAGCGTTTTCCGGCAGCGAGGAAGGGAAGCACAGTGATGACAGCTTGTGAGTAAAGAAAAACAGAGCTCAAATTCTAATTCCAATAAATTTCCATGGGTTGTATTTATCATCATTCATCTCTTTGGAAGTTTGGATACAAAAATAACGGTAAAAAATCTTGAGAAGTGATAGAGATGCGAAATCACAGAAATAACCGTTGAAGAATCGACGCCGTGACCGTGAGCGAAAGAAGAAGAGATTGCGACAGGGACCTCTAAATCTCTAATATTTTCAAATAGAAAGGGAGGAGAAGACATATCTTGAGTCCTCTTTCTCGTAGAGTCGTAGGCGCAAGTGCAGCGTGTAGGCGAGAGGCGGCGTCACGGGCCGCGGCGAGCGTTGCAGGCCTACAGCGAGTTTTCTTTCCATCGTAGTCACAGGCGGCAGAAGGAATTTGCCCTAAATCTTTTTCATTCCTCCACTATCTATTAAACATAATATTTAAAAAAAATTTTTTTGAGCCCCCTCAAAATCTAGGCCCAAGGCCATCACCCAGGATTGCCCTCCTCCAGGGCCGGGCCTGTAAATTCCTCTACGAAGGTCATAATCGTTTCCAACTAAACCCCTTTATCGGGCATTGAGTCACTTGATCTAAGTTATATCAACTTTACTATCTTATAATTTGAAGCTATTAATACTAAAAAAACAAACTGCAGAATAACTAATTACATGACTTGGTAATAACATTGTTAAAATATTTGAAAATGCATGGTAAAAGAGTTTAGTTTATGAGATAAGTCCGATAAAAGGGCAAGAAAATCAGTTTAGGTAAACAAAAACAATGGCTAATCAGCCATCTTCTTGTCCTCATAAATGTTGTTCTTTCTTCGTACTCGCCCAACATTCCCCTTTACATCTTAAATGCCGATAGCTCTAGCTAACTCTTAATCTCTAGATCGTTACCCTCCACCTCCCGTCGGAGTTTCTCTTATTCCCCGGACTTGTCTGTAGGTGAATGATTTGCTCTAAGAAGAGGGAACAGCCTCCGTTTTGGCTGTTCTCAGCTCCCAACTGTGTCACTCTCACTGTATTGAGTGCTTGGTCTCTCGGGTTTGCATTTGATGGTAGTTCTCGATCAGATGTGAGAGCCAGCTCAACAATTCTTGTTGAGCAGTTAAGAGCTATGCCAAAGAATTAAAGCCAATACATTCGAAAACTATGAGGAACTTATAGCCTTATCTTCTTGTTGGGAGTAGTCATGATGTCCATCAGTCCAATCAGCGAGAGTTCTTGCATTGCCTCTGCCTTGGTCTTATCTATACTAGTTGGTAGGATATTAGGAGCCGCAGGAGAACTAGAGTACCAAAGATGAAAAAAAATCCCGGTATGGTAGGCTAGGTAAAGGGAGAAGGAGGCTAGATTAAAAAAAATAGTGGGCTTTTCAGAATTTATTGGAAGTTGGATATTGTTCCAAAAATTGCGAGGAAGGTTGGACGGTGAAATAGAAGACTCTAACCTCACTTTTCTGAGGGTAAAACAATTGTGAAAGATGGTTTGCGTTAGAGGAATATGGCAGAAGTTAAAAACAATTACAACTCGCAAAAAAGTCAGAAAGAGTTGGGGACTAAGAAGATGAATGTGAAAGTATGAGGACACTTCTTTGGAGGGAAGGGGCAAACGAAGTTACACAAAACTAATATTCCAAAAGCTAAGTTACACTTTATAATAATTGCACGAATTCTTTACCAGAATGATTGAGCATGGATTGTGGAAAGCAGAGCTAGAGAAGCATCATCACACCTATCGGGCCAAGTTGGCTTCCACAAAGTTCAAATATAAACATATGTAGATGGTCTTCCCATACCGTGATTCGCTTTATCTATATGATTGATCGTTTCAATAGGTATTAAGGATGTAAAATGTTTCTTTGAATGTTTGACATTTTCTATACAAAAGGCTGTGGTGCTGAGATCAACGTCCTTATAATTTATCCCATTTCATAAAATGCAAGACTATTTTAAAAGAGTCGCTTTTACTCCGATAAACTCTCCCCACATTCTAACCCATCACAAATATCCGATGGCCATGGCTGGAAGTGGCCAGTTGAGAAGTCAGTCCATCTGGGTATGGAATATTCAGACTAAAGAGTTCGTGCTCAGAAAGAGTGGTGACTTGTTGCGTAACAAGAACCACGCGATCGACCTAAAAATTTGGACCTTCTTCGTTGAGAAAGACTTCCAAATAATTGACGAGGACAGACTAACGTATACAATGTAGCCAAACGCGATGGAAAAGAACCAAATTAAATGGCTGGAAATTCAAGGGGTGATTCCGGTGTGCGTATGACGTTGAAAAATTATTCTTAATTTGCTCTCCGTGGACAATGCCATGCACTAATCAATATAACTTGAAGGTTTCTTGCGAGTTCCCATCTTCAAGCATGTGAGATAGAGCTGGGGACACGTCATAGCGAGAATCTTATCGACAACCTCCAAATCAGTGCTACGAGATGGTCCATCCGAACAGGCATCTTCCCTTGCTTGGTCAAGGCGTACTGTTTTTTTTTTAAATCAATTATTGAAAAATATCTAAATTGGATCAGATTTCAAGTAGATAATTAGTTTTGATTGAATTTGAAAATATGACTCTTTCGGGTATAATAAATGAAAATACTTCGAAATTAAAGAAACCCCTTTTAATAATTAATCTCATATATAAACAGATCATTCAGTTCTGGTCGGACATCGCCTTTCTTCTACTTCATTTTCTCAATGAAAAAGGGGGAAACGAAGGTCTGCGCGCGACTTCACACGCCAAATTTTAGGGGGTTTTCCAGCGGTCCGAGTGGTGGCGTGCACGTCGGAACAAGGTGGCAGCCAGTAATCGTTGATTGCTTAAATTGAGCTGACGCAAGCCGATCAAGTTGACTAAGGAAAAGTCAATGTGTTGTAGGTGATGACTCGGTCCAATCATTAGAAGAGAAAACGATGCCCTTAATCAAATTCTATGCCAAATCAGGTGGCGCCAAGATTTTATTTACTGCTCTCGCACATGATCAAGAAGGAAGAGTGACCAACATTTACTTTAGAAAAAGAGAATAAATCATTCACTTTAGCGTTAGCCATGCATGCTTTGTACCTTTTATTCCTTCTCCTCCTCCTCTATCTTTATGTACTATCAAACAATTCTCCAACTACTCGACCGTCAGCACGATAACATTCTATAAATCCAAAGTTAGGTAATGTCGAAATTTTCAAAAAAAATTAACGAAACTCGCACTGGAAATTATGATGGGTCGACACGACAGAGGTAGATGAAGCCAAATTTGCTTCTATTCTTACAGCGTGTGACGAATGAAAATAACTGGTCTTTTAGTTGTTTGAATAAAAGAGCACTACCATGCCACGTGCGTAGCGAATGCGGGCATCCACTCTTCACTTTCCATGCACCAATTTGGCATTAGTTTAGTTCCAGATATTATTGTTCTTTAATAAAGGAAAAAAAGGAAAGCCATCTATGGATGCGACATCGCAGACAGTACAATGAAGCCCAGGGCATTAAAGAATGAGCAAGATTTGGGGCTTGAAGAAATAACGAGGCGCTTGCTAACTCACTGTTGAACCAAATGTTCCATCGATAGATTATAGATACAAATTTAAAAACATTGGTAAAAGAGATGAGATACGATTCATTGCAGTCTGGCATTATTTGAGCACTGATTTCTGCAAAATAACGAGTGAAATGGTTACGAAATGTTACAAAAGTTAAATACAGTTTTAAACGATATTACTAGAAAGAGCCCAAACCAAAGCCTTGGGAAAAGAGAGCTAAATTACATGGGATTTCATCGGACTTTGTGAGGTTTTACCTTTCCTTATTCTTCCATCCAATAAACAAATTCTCGAGTGATGGTGAAAACATGGCACCAGCTGTAGCAGTAAATGTTAGGAATCAACAAATTCTTCACGGACACAGTTCTATCGCCGGAGATGGTCCATGGCTTGGATCAAGATCGGCCTGAACCTGTCGACGTCGAGCTTCACGTGCTGTCGGCCCAAGTAGATCTTCCCCATCTTGAACCATCCCTGCCGGTGGATCGACTGCGGGTCAGTGAACACCGGGTGCTCCCTCGGATACGACTCCAGCAGCGTGCTCTCCTCCACGCTGATACTATACTGCAAGTAGAGCAGCCCCGCCTCCTTCGCCGGTGCTCCGAAAGTGTGCTCCGCCATTCCCTCCAAATCGCAGCACGGCACGATCTGTATCACCACCGCGTTCGCCGGCAGGAAGACGAAGTTGGTGAGCCCGGCTCCGTGCACGCCCATGATCACATCGCACGAGTTCACCACCTCCACGAACCCGGCCACATTCCCGAACTCCGCGTCCGCGCGCACCACCTCGAAGCCTGCCGCCTCGGCCGCCTGCGCGACCTCCGGCATGTTGGTGAACCGCCGCGTGCCGTTCCGTGCCACCAGAAGGAGCCGCGGCCGCCGCTCTGGGTGCGCCCGCAGGCTGACGGCGCGCTCCCGCGGGAGCGAGTACACCTCGCGCAGGAACCTGGAGAAGTCGGGCGTGGAGATGCCGTTTGGCGCGCGCGCGCGGTCGATGATGAGGTCGTTGTGGAAGCGTAGGTCAACCAGGACGTGCGAACGGCAGTGCACGTCGTCGCTCTTGTCGAGGTCGACGAATTCGTACCGCGTGAGCTTCTCGAAGATGGGCCGGTACTTGCCCAGCCACCACAACTGGATGTTGGTGATCAGGAATTGGACCTCGCCGTGGAACTCGTGCGCGGTCAGGAACAGGGGGAGGAGCACGTCGGTGAAGTCGTGGTAGTAGTTCCCGGTGAAGCCGCCAAGGGCGAAGACGATGGCGGGGACGGTGCTGGTGGCGGTGCACGCCGGCGCGGCATGAGGCGCCTGAACGGTTCGCACCGCGACCTTCTCGATGTTGTCCATGTGTTTACGGACGTACGGTACGACCATGTACTCCTCGGCCTTGCGTTGGGGCGACATGAGCACCACGGCCGCGGAGGCGGCCTTCTTCTTGCTGTGGACTCTGACGTCACCCTTCAGGTCGCAAAACTCTGTTCTGAAGTTGGAGAAGTCGCAGATTGATTCCGTCAGCGGCGGCCTCGGCATCTCAATCACTTGCGGCTCTTCTTTCTTCGGTGGGAGAACCGTTTCACCTTCAATCAACATAAATTTAGTCACGTAATGCTCAAGATTTGATCAATTTTGACAGCTTTTGCATCGAATTCAATGCTCAATTACCTTGTTTTCTCAATTCGCTGTTATTGTCCTTCAAAATTACATGGGAAACAGTAGAAATGCTTTTGTTTGGCTCCTCAACCGCAATCTTTTCCTTTTCTGGATGATAAAAAGAACTCGATGAAACTGAAGATAACACAAGATAGAGTTCTTCGGCCACAAGAGAAGCTACATGTGTTGTTTAATAATTCTTGCAATGTTGCAAAATCTATACGAGCTCAAATCTAATAAAATTTTTACCAGGCTGAACTCGACTAATTTTGTCTTCCGCCTCTCCATTAGCGCCAACCGTGAAGGTCAATGACGCCTGCCCGTCAACTGGAAAACAGGGGAGTCGCAACGCATTGATCAAACCTCAAAATTTCTTAAAACATAGAGAAGAAAAAAGAGGAATTAAGCAGTATCTCGAAGAAGGATGCAAACGAGAAGCTCACCAGGGGTTTCTGACATGGTGATGAAGTAGCTCAAGATCACTAAGCAGCAGCCCACGAGCAAGGCCAGGCCAAGCTTCCTTGCTTCAATCCTGCTCATGCTCTTGACTACGGCCTTCTCATATCCCATCTTGGAAGTGCGGAAGGCCAGGCCAAGCTAAAGCTGCAAGTTTCAGCTGAATAAAAAAATAAAAAGAGAGGAGGCTGATGCGTTCCCCCAACTAGGGAAAAGATATAGGGAGCGAAAGGAGCAAGCTCGTCCTTCCTTCAGATTTATGGGCTCTCTCTCTCTCTCTCTCTCCTGCCACCTTGTTCTTCCTTAATTTGTTTTGAAAGAAGCCAAATGGAAGAGGTAACATTTAAGTATGGTTTGTCCAGTGCCCATGAATAAAATCTTCATAGAAAAAAAAAATAAAAACAAAGAAATTTATCCGAGAATCGTAATAATGTGAAAAGGACATTGGTTTATTATAAGTACTGGGATAAAGCTCGACTAGTCTGCTTCAGGAATCACGGATTCCGTTCGAGTGGGTTACCAGAAATGCACCAGCCCTCATCAAACATATGCCAACTTTCCAGATCATAACGGCTCACAATCCGGTTCGGCGCAGCACAACGTAAGCCGAACTCGGGCCAGACACGGTTAAATTTAAAATGTAATTTTTAGATTCTATACATTTTATCAAAATATTCGAGCACTAAATATAATTTTACCTCCCAGCCTAGCTCAATTTTCTTATTCTATGAAATTAATGGCATAGTTTTAATGGAGTTGGTGAGGAAGATGTAACCTTTATCAGTTGCAGAATTGAAATGGCAAGTTCCAGGCTTCATCACACGTTTTATGGAATGGGTCTTCCATCTTTTTGTTATTATTATTATTATTTATTTTAATACAACTTGGATATTCATTGACCTCCGAAATTTAATATCTGATATGAAAGGAAGAAACGTGGTTCATAAAATAGTTCATCTCTTATGCAATCATTTACTTTTTTTTGTTTTTCTCTTTCGACTGGATCTCCAAGTCGAACTCAGTTTTGTGGATCCACCACCACGAGTTGAGACGAATGACCAAAACAGTTGAACCAGTCATCTAATTAAACTATATATTGATTGTCACGGTCGGATACAGTAAATGAAGCTTATTTATAAAGCCTTGTGGAATTAAGTTGCTGGAACTTGGAAGAAACATTCAACGGCCACCAGTTCTGCTAGCTCTCAATTAATTGTTCCAACAACTCCATTGAAAATAATTAAACTACGATAGGTTGAATCCTAATGACCCTGCAGTTAATCTATGGACCATACATATATGAACAAGCATCTCTAGATTAACAAATTTGCATTTGCTGCCTTCATTGACTTTTCGAATGTAGGAAAAAAATATGATTAAGAGAAACTTAATTGCATACAGTAAATGGCATGTTCTGACGATTTAATACTTCAAGCGTGGGAACAAGTGGCTCAATTGTCACTTAATTAAAGAAAATTAATTAACATTAGTGTTATGTATTATTTTATGGAGCGAAACATGGCAAACGTGATGCCTTGTGTCCCTCGTGAATCAGTTGTTCGAATGGGTAGTAGAGTGTGACATTAAAAACATGGAGCTGTCAGATGATCAGTTTGTCTTCACTGTGCATCGAAACGATATACCTGCTTGAAATAAACCCGTGTACAATGTGTTGCGTCGCGTTCTGCTCTCCGACCATGCACCAACTCCTTAGACGACAGATTTGTTGTTTTTCCTAGATTTCAGAGCTACCATTGAATGCCTGAGGCGGGACCAGGGCAGGGATAGCTTGTAGAGCTAACCTTTGCTTAGTATAGCAACTCTCGTAGGGTTAGTTGCAATGCAAGCTCATTAATGTTTAATTGTAGTCTGCAGCATTGCCCAAACTTTTTAACTGAGTTAGTTGTCTTATTAAATCAAACTGGGAAAGATGAAAATTTAACTCACCTACTGAGTGGTGCTGATTTTCGAGGTCGTAGATAATCAAAACAGATGAATGATTGAGGTTACCAAATCACAGCCAAATTGTGTTTGTTTGAAATATTATTTTCATTCCAATTTAGTTAAGTGATCATCGTGTGTAAATTAAATGCACATATACATCCATAGGCCCTATTGGACCACTTTCCTTGATGCACTTGGGCGCCAAAATTAAATAAATCGGAGTTGTTGTGGTCTTGCTTATATACCTTGATCAATTCGATCGAATGTGATAGTCCAGTTCAACCTAATACTTTCTTAATTTAATTAAATATCTCTTTTTACTCTATTTAATTACCCGGGTGATTTATTAAATCCAACTAGATGTCAAATTTAATTTTGTTTAATTAAGCACTATGCTATAAATATGAAAGTGATCTTACATACATAGGATGAAAGGGAACCTCGTTGCTCTATTTGGCGTGTAACAGCACATGCCACTTCCTCGTGGTCCTAATTAAAATGTTAATTCATATTGGGACTATGATAAAGTGGCAGGACATTTAAATTAACATTTAGACATCATGGTTTAATCTCTAATTATAATAAATTTATTAAAAAAGATTCTCTAAATAAGATGTATAATCAAAATATATTATGTTTCTTAGCCGTCTACTATAAATATTTTTTAATTTATTCTAATGATCATTAAAAAATTTTCATAGAATAAAATTGATCATTTAGGATTAATGAACCCGACAATTTCTTTTGCATGTAAAGTAGAACCGCTGGAACGAGAATTGTGCCGTGTCACATGTGAAACCAACTATGCGGTTCTTAAATGGCTTGGTGTACATTTCTAAAAAATCAATACACAATAACTCATAAAGTAAAAATAAAAAATTAAACGACCTCTCAAATTAAATAGTAACGATGTCTCTGGCCAGGGCTATGGTACAGCAAAAGATTAAATTATCAAATATCTATCATTCAATTTCAACTATAAATATATTTATAGAGATTTCATTCAACTTCAACTCTAATATATTTATAAATATTTCTTTTCTAAATAGAATGTATATTGATCCGGCGGTAACGAAGGGGACCCCCTTTGAGAGAAGTCAACGTCACGTAAAGGTCAAAAGTCAAACAGCCGACCGGAGATAGGGGATGCCGACCGGACGAGTGGGATCCTAGCGGAATCAAAGACAACCCGGTGAGGACTCGGGGTTCCGACGCTCATGGGAACAGGGTCACCTGGCCGAGCGGGCGACCCGCTCGGCTGAAGCGTAAAACAACCAGACTGTAGAAGTTGTCTTAGCCAAGCACTCGGTCGGGCCTATACTTAGGCCCGGTTGGACGATTGTAGATGACCGAGCGCTTGGACGCTTGGCGTCAAGAAAAAGAAGACAAGGGCAAGGGGACATTAGGGGATATCATTTTCTGACAGCAAGTATGTTCGACGACCAGGCCATACCTATAATCGTACGAAGGAAGGATCTGCTGTCCCATCAAAGAGGTGATCAGACTGTAGTGGTATGGCGTCAAGCATGTTCCTCTGACAAGCCCATGCTAAGGTATAGTACCAGGACACGTGTACGCTTCGGTAGGTGTGCACGAGCCTCCTCACAGCTCTATATAAGAGCCTTCTCATTTCGCCGGAGGTACGCGATCTTTCGTTTTCGAAGCCACTTCCTTCATTTCCTCTTGCCTGACTTGAGCGTCGGAGGGTCGTCGCCTGGAACCCCTTCTCGGCCCGACTTCTTTGCAGGTTCGCCGGAGCTCCATACGGTTAGTCAGAGAGTCATGTCATCGGTCTGGAGAGTGCCACGTGCCCAGCGTTCATCGATTCAACGTTCGGACAGGATCAATTTGGCGCCGTCTGTGGGAACGCACCTGCATCCGAGCAGAAGAGATGGACGAAGCTGGACGATAGCACGCCGTCATGCTCTCCCAGGAGGAGCTCGACGCTCTAATCTAGGTAAGAGCAGCTAAGCTCGTGGAACAATAGAAACAGAAGGCACAAGCCGAGCGGATGGAGCAACAAGCGACGTCCGCGTCGGCAGGCCGAGCGGAGGCACCGCCTGCTACGGTTCCCTTTCACCGGGCCCTATTCCCTACGCCTCCCGAAGTTGCAGTAATTCACCGTGATCGAGGATCTTCATCCGATGAGGCGCCCATGCGAGACAACAGAAAAGGCAAGGCTCCCCGAACGGACGCCTCCCCCGAGCGGATCAACCGACAATTTTCAGAGGCCATCCTGCGGGACCCTCTGCCAAAGCATTATGTTCCACCGACGATCGGGGAATAGAATGGAACCACCGACCCGGACGATCATCTGAGTAAGTTCGACAACACCGCTACCCTACACCAATACACAGATGGAGTAAAGTGTCGGGTATTCCTTACCACTCTCTCGGGATCGGTGCAACGGTGGTTTCGGAGGCTGCCGGACGGATCCATCACAAGTTTTAAGGAATTCCGCACGGCCTTCCTCCACCATTTTGCAAGCAGTCGGCGTTATCAGAAGACCAGTGTTAGTCTATTCGCCATCAAACAAGAGCCCAGAGAATCGCTCCGAGCCTACATCCAGCGATTCAACCGGGTGGTCATGGATATTTCAATGGTCACCTCAGAAACAATGATGAATGCATTCACTCAGGGTCTGACAGATGGTGACTTCTTCCGCTCGCTCATTCGAAAGCCGCCCCGGGATTATGATCATATGCTGCACCGGGCCAACGAGTACATCAACGTGGAGGAAGCCCAAGCGGCCCGAAGGAAAGAAGCTCCAACCGAGCGACAATCCCCTGCCGAGCAGAAGCCTCACACTGGTCACCAACCGCCCAGAGGACCGCGAGCTGAAGCAGCCCGCCCTCAGCCACATGCAAGATCCCATGTCATTCAAGAGGTATCTGCCGAGCGGCCCAACCCAAAAAGGAAGGTATGGACCCCCAATGTTTTGTTCATTCCACCGAACGGACACGCATAACACAAGAGATTGCCGGAGCCTTCCCCTGATCGCCCACCCCGTGCCCCGGGGTGGCCACCGTCGATCGCCACCGTCCGACAGGCGACAACGACACCGTGAAGCCGATCGACGACAGTCTCCCGAGCAGTATCACCCTCAGAGGCACGAGGACAATCCCCGGGTGTCTAAGGAACGACCTATGCCGTCTGCTCGGGAAGAAGAAAATAGAAGTAACACTTCCCGAGGCGAAATCAACATCATCGCTGGGGGGCCGACCGGAGGCGACTCCAACAGAGCAAGGAAGGCAAGCGTCAGATAGCTTCAGATCCATGCGGTCGGCTGTAGCCAAGAACGGGCGAGCGGTCCCGAAATCAGTTTCGGGCCTAGGGACTTGGAAGGAGTCGAAGTGCCACATGACGACGCTCTCCTCATCAAAATGGTAATAGCTAACTATACTATTCACCATGTTTTCATCGATACAGGAAGCTCGGTCAATATTATATTCAAGAAGGTCTTCGACCAACTGCAAATAGATCGAGCCGAGCTGCTGCCCATGACAACCCCCCTCTACGGGTTTACGGGCAATGAAGTTCTGCGGTTCGGACAGGTCCGACTAGCTATTTCGCTGGGAGAGGAGCCGCTCAGAAGGACGCGGACTGCAAACTTCGTCGTTGTCGACTCTCCCTCAGCATACAACGTTATCTTGGGGCGACCGGCGCTCAGCGAGTTCCGAGCGGCCTTCTCCACCTTCCAGCAGAAAATCAAGTTCCCGGTGGAAGATAAAGTGGGAGAAGTGCGAGGAGACCAGCTGGCAGCTCGGCGATGCTACGTCGAGATGGTCCGAGCTGAAGCTAATTCCGCTCGGAAGTCGCCACGGATCGAGGTAAACGCCATAACCGAAAAACCACCATCTTTGGTGTATGAAGAAAAAGAGGAAGTGCAGATTCACCCAACCCGATCGGAGGCTACCACATTCATTGCGGCGATCTGGAGGCGAGCCATAAAGAGGAAGTGATCAAATGTCTCCAGAGAAACTGTGATGTCTTTGTGTGGTCAACACATGAGCTGCCCAGAATTTCGCCAAGTATAGCGCAGCACGAGCTCCACGTCCGACCGGACGCTCGGCCGGTGAAGCAAAGGAAGAGGGACTTCAGCGCCGAACAAAATGTCATTATCCGAGCGGAGGTCGAGAAGCTCCTGGAGGCCGGCCACATACGCGAGGTCCAGTTCCCGAGCTGGCTGGCGAACGTGGTACTAGTCTCCAAACCGGGCAACAAGTGGAGAGTTTGCATCGATTTCTGGGATCTCAATAAAGCATGCCCAAAGGACTTTTATCCTCTTCCCCGGATCGATCAACTGGTGGACTCCACAGGCGGCTGCGAGTTGATATGCATGCTCGACGCCTACCAAGGCTACCATCAAGTGCCGCTCGCCCGAGAAGATCAAGAGAAGGTCAGTTTCGTTACAGCCGACAGCACTTACTGCTACAATGTGATGCCGTTCGGACTGAAGAACGCGGGAGCAACTTACCAGTGCTTGATGAACAAAGTGTTCAAGGAGCAGATCGGGCGAAATTTGGAAGTATACGTGGATGATATTTTCATCAAGTCCGTCCGAGCAGCCGATCTCTTTAAAGACATGGATGAGACTTTCCGAACGCTGAGGAAGTATGGAGTTAAGCTGAACCCTCAGAAGTGTCTGTTCGGAGCAAAAGGCGGACGTTTCTTGGGCTATATAGTGACCGAGCGGGGCATCGAGGCAAATCCCAGCAAGGTGAAAGCATTACAAGATATGCCGCCTCCAAGAAATCTGAGGGAAGTATAGCGCTTGACCGGTCAGATAACAGCATTGGCTAGATTCATCTCGAAGACGGCCGATCGGAGCCTCCCGTTTTTCAAAATCTTGCGTAAAGCTACTAAGTTTCGGTGGGATGAAGAATGCGATCGGGCGTTTGAAGAACTGAAGACATATCTGAACTCTTTGCCTGTACTAGCCAAGCCAGCTGTAGGTGAGCCACTCTGTATCTATTTATCTTCAACCGAGCAGGCAGTAGGCTCGGCATTAGTGAGGGCGAGCGGAGAAGAACCTGTGTATTTCTTGAGCCATATTTTAAAAGACGCTGAATCCCTCTACACCGGACTCGAGAAGCTGGCTTTTGCTTTGGTCCTCGCCGCTCGGAGACTTCGTCCTTATTTCCTAGCACATACAATCATCGTCTGGACGAATAGCCCATTGGGGAGAGTGCTGCTGAACCCAGAAGCGTCCGGACGGCTCATCAAGTGGACAACGGAGTTGAGTGAGTTTGATATTCAGTATCAACTCCGGTCGGCGATAAAGGCGCAGTCCTTGGCAGATTTTGTTACCGAGGTACAAAAACCCGAGCCCGAAGCTATGTGGAAATTATTTATGGATGGGTCGTCCACTCGGCTCGGAAGCGGAATCGGGGTGTTATTGCTCTCTCCACAGGAAGAACGGATGCATTTATCCGTCCGGCTGAACTACAGAGCCACAAACAACGAAGCGGAGTATGAAGCCCCCATAGCCGGCTTGCAAGCAACCCTCCATGTAGGAGCCGGTCGGGTGACAATCCATTCGGACTCCCAGTTGGCCGCTCAGCAACTCTCGGGCACTTTTGAGATTAACAACGCTCGGCTCAAGCTCTACGCTGAAGCTTTCGAAAAGCTCAAGGCCAACTTCAGAGAGGTCATTATCCAGAAGATACTCTGAGCGGAGAACCAGGCTGCAGATGAGTTAGCCAAACTTGCAAGTTCAATATCGCCGGTCGTCATACACCAACCAATTGAACAAGTATCCATGGTGGCGCATATCGACCAGATGGAGGGCCTCACTTTCCCGAATGACTGGAGGACAACCATCATGGAGTTTCTCCGCTCGGGTGCAACACCTTCTGATCGGGATGAAGCCCAGCTATTGAGGAGGAGAGCCGGCCGGTTCACACTCGTTGGAGATCAACTCTTCAAGAAGGCTTTCTCCCGCCCACTTTTGAAGTGTGTGAGTTTGGAAGACGCGGAATACATCCTCCAGGAAGTGCACCAAGGGTCGTGCGGCGGACATTCGGGCGGACGATCACTGGCCAGGAAGATCCTGCTGGACGGATATTTCTGACCAACCCTGCAAGTAGACGCCGCTCGGACAGTCGCCACGTGCCTCTCCTGCCAGAAATACCATAATGTCTCCCACCGACCGGCGGAGGAAATGAAAGTATCTACAGTCGCATGTCCGTTCGATCAGTGGGGAATGGATATTGTGGGTCTGTTCCCTATGGCAACCGGTCAGCGAAAGTTTCTTCTGGTGGCGGTCGATTACTTTTCCAAATGGGTGGAGGTCGAGCCGCTGGCGAAGATCACCGAGCAAATGGTGAAAAAGTTCATCTGGCAGCATATAATCTGTCGGTTCGGCATTCCTCGCCGGCTCGTATCTGATAACGGATGACAGTTCGTAGGGAAGCAGCTCGAAGAATGGTGCAAAAGTTATGACATCGAACAACACTTTACTTCCGTGGCGTATCCCCAGAGTAACGGCCAAGCGGAAGTAGCCAATCGGGAGATTCTTCGCATTCTTCGGGCTCGGGTCGACCACATGGGAGGAAGCTGGGTGGACGAGCTGCCAAGCGTCCTATGGGCTATCCGCACGACACCAAAGGAGGGAACGGGAGTTACGCCGTTTCATTTAGCGTACGGTGGCGAGGCAGTCATCCAAGTTGAAGTCGGCATAGAGTCCGTCCGGGTTCAGAATTATGATGATGACAACGCCGAGCGGAGGAACCTGGAGTTGGACTTGATCGACGAAGAGCAAGCCAAGGCGTCCATCCGGCTGATGACGTACAGGCAGAGAATGAAGCAGAACTACAACCAGCGCGTGATCCCTAGGGCGTTCCAAGTCGGCGACCTAGTTTGGAAGAAAGTAAAGTCGGTCGGGGACGTTGGCAAACTGGAGGCTCCTTGGGCGGGTCCCTTCAAAGTCATCGAAAAACTCCGCACGGGTGCTTATTATTTGGAAGATGAAGACGGACGGCAACTGGACCGACCATGGAGCGCAAATCATCTCCAGCCGTACCGAGCTGGGTGAGAGGTGCGCTGATGTAATTCATTTGGTGTATCTCTTGGTTGCATGTGTTCTTTTAATGCAGGAAGCAAAATGATAACGCATTTGGCAATCTTCGCCGAACGGCAGTGTTGAAATTAGCCTTAAACGTCGTCAAGCTCCGACGTTAAATATCGAGAGTCGCGCCTGCGACTATAAACCCTCCGAGCGGAAGACCGTCGAGCTCTGACGTTAAATATCGAGAGTCGCGCCGACGACTATAAACCCTCCGGCCGGAAGACCGTCGAGCTCCGACGTTAAATATCGAGAGTCGCGCCGGCGACTATAAACCCTCCGGCCGGAAGACCGTCGAGCTCCGACGTTAAATATCGAGAGTCACGCCGGCGACTATAAACCCTCCGGCCGGAAGACCGTCGAGCTCCGACGTTAAATATCGAGAGTCGCGCCGGCGACTATAAACCCTTCGAGCGGATGACCGTCGAGCTCCGACGTTAAATATCGAGAGTCGCGCCGGCGACTGTAAACCCTCCAGCCGGAAGACCGTCGAGCTCCGACGTTAAAAATCCTGAGTCACGCCGGCGACAATAAACCCTCCGGCCGGAAGAAGACCTAAGCGGACCAGATATGCAAAACACTTGTAAAAATCCCTTTCGAACACAAGAAAGGTGGGAAAAGAGGCAAATAACGGGGAGAATTAAGGGAATATGAACAATGGTAATTGGCCATCCGAGCGGCCATCACTCATATTGATTAGCAAAAGAAAAAACAAGAAAGGATAGCATTAAAGAAATTACGGTCGAGCGGCCGAATTACAAAAATGGATAAGTTTCTAGCCGAGCGGCCAAGTTACATAAAAATTTCTACTCTAGATAATCGTAAAGGTCCTTCAGGATGTTGAGCAGCGCCGCTTGGTCCTGGGCCGGGATGAGGATAGAGTTGGAAAGATGACCCTTGGACTTCAGGTAATCTGTGGTAGCTGTCATAGCAAGATCAAAAGTAGTGTACATCCGTTCGCAAACCTTCTCCGAAAATTCGGCCGAACGGATGTAATTCTGCCGAAGGACGGCGACCCGACCAGGCTCAACCTCCTGGTATTCTTTGAAGGCCGCTCGGGAGGCATCGGCGGCGGCCTGGTGTTCTTGCAAGGCAGCCTCAAGTTTCTTAACTTCGTCCGATCATGCCACCTTCTCGCTGGCCAGCTGGTCCATCAGCTCTTTAACTTTTTGCTCCAGGCCCCGAGCCTCTACGTTCTTCTTCTCTAGATCGGAGATAGCCGCTTTCTTCCGCTTGGTGGCCAGGCTTATCTTGCGATCCAGTGATTTGTTCAGGCGATCAAGTTCGGCCAGATTGTGAGCCTGATCGACCATCTTCTTTTGCTCGGCTGCCAGCAAGTCTTGGGCCTTTTTGAGATCTTTCTGTAGCTCGGCATAGGAAGGGCCTTGGGAGCCGGACGGGCCGCCCGGAGCTTTCAGCCTTCTCAATTCTTCGTCTACCATCGCTAAACGATTGGAGACAGCAATCTCCTCTACCCATCTCTGCAATTAACAAATTCATTAATAGCCGATCGGAAAGAATGCATAAAAAACTTCGGGAGAAAATGCACTTACCCCGGTGGCCTGCTGCATGTGGCTATTGGCCAGGTTCCTCAGCGGAATCATAGCGACGCGGGCCCGAGCGTCGGCCCACATTTCGGCTAGGGGCCCCTTTAAGGTGATCGTGTGCTCGGGCGCGGTTGGTCGATAGGCCTCGGGCATCAGTTCTTCGGTTGGGAGGTGAAGAGAGACCCGGACGGTGCGGCGTCGACCGGGGGTCGTCTGGGCGGAAGCCGGAGAAGGATCGGAATCCGACGCAGAAAACTGGGACAGGATTGTCGAACGTTGGACTCGGCAAGGAGCGGCCGGAAGGGCGCTGATCGGAATGGCCTCGAGAGGGTCTGCAGACGCACCCAGTTGGGATGGGGTCTGATCGGACGAAATCGCCTCGACCTCTGGAGCTTTGCCGCGAGCAGCTGCGGTGGCCCGTTCGGACGGCTGGACCGCGGACGTGGCCGATAGAAGGGGAGTCTCCACTCGGCGCCTCTTTTGTCGGAGAGGCCGCTCTTCTTCCTGAGCGGAGCCTTCCTCCCGAACGGAAGGCTCTTGGCTAACAGTTGCTCCCACCGCTGGCTCCGGGAGAGAGGGTTGAGCAGCTGACTCCTGTTGAGTCCCGCTTTCCCCTTCACGTGAGCCGACCGGCTCAATGCCAAGCGTCTCCATCTCTTTGGCAGCCGCGGCCTCGAGCACCGCCGCCTTCCTTTTCAAAATGCCAGCCATCACCGACTCCATGACAATGTCCGCTGCAAAGGAAAAAGAAGAAAATCAGTTAGCAATCAAGGCAAATGTACAAGTAAGATTCTAACCGAAGCCGCTCGAGAGGGGGGTCCTGATCGGACTCAGGCCGAATATGTACATTACCCCTTCTGGTAAGAACTTGTTGATGTCGACCCTCAGATCGGCCAGCATGTTGGCAGCATGAAGGTAGTCCGGTCTGGTCTTGAACCTTTTGAGCTCAGGGGAGACTGGCGGTCCGGTCTGCCATTGGGTTCGAAAGGGAGCCCGTTCGGGAAGGCGAATATAAAAGTAGAATTCTTTCCAATGCTTATTGGAAGAAGGTAGTTTATTGAAGAAAACTAAATCGGGCCGAGCCTGGAACATGTAAGTGTCCGGCTCAGACTGTTTAGGGTAGTAGAAATAGAAGAAAATCTCCGGTCGGAAGGGAATGTTATGGATTTTGAATAGGACGACAACGCCGCATAAAAGGCGGAAAGTGTTGGGAACTAGGCTTCCGAGCGGAATGCCGAAGAAATTGCAAACGTCGATGATAAAGGGATGAATTGGAAGTTGCAGACCGGCAGTGAACTGGTCACGGAAAACACAAAAGGCTCCGCGCGGCGGTTTGTATGGCCGAGCGGAGGGTGTGGGTAAAATAATTTCAAGGTCGGAAGGGATGTCAAAATTATTAATCAGAGTATCGGCGTCGCGCCGATCGAAACGCGACTCCATGGTGGTATACCATGGGCCGAGGGCTTGGTCTTGTGGCTGGGAGGAGCTAGTCATTATCCGAATGGACGAAATCAAAAAAGGCAAAGAAAGGTAGAGGATGGGAGAAAAAAGACAGCAAATGAAACGATGCCCCGAGGATCGAAACTCGGGAAAGAATTGCAAAGAAAACACAAGAACCAAAGAGAGAAAGAAGGAGAACCTTACAACGAAGAGGAGGATCGAGGGAAGCGCACCGGAGATCGCCGAAAACAGAAGAGCAAGATCGCCGAAAATCTGGAACGCGAGAAGCAGCGGTAAGCACGCGACAGCAGAAGTGAGGCGATGGAAAGAAGAGAAGCCTTTATAGGGTGGAACCCGAGCGGCCTTCACCGTTGGATCCAGATCGCGAGAATCGGAGCACGCATCGCACCGTCCATTTCGAACCGCCTCGGTCTCGTCACCCGCGGCTCCGCCGCCTTACGATGACGTTAGTAAGGCCACGTGGCATTCCATCACGGGGGAGCATTTAAGGAGCGCCTTAACGAGGCACGGAGCGCGTGCTCGACCTTAATGATGAAGATTGGCGAAAACTTCAAAAAGATACCGAGGAGGGTTGGCGTTGACTGGCGTTTTAGCTGCTCCCGTGGGGGCCGAGCGGAGGATAGTTGCTTATGGACGCCGCCCGGCGAAACTGATGGTCCAGTCAGTCGGACTAATCGCCTCCTTCGACTAGACTTGAAGGGAGGCAAGTGATCTGGCGATAACGACGGGGGACCCCCTTTGAGGGAAGCCAACGCCACGTGGAGATCAAAGGTCAAACAACCGACCGGAGATAGGGGATGCCGACCGGACGAGCGGGATCCTAGCGGAATCAAAGACGACCCGGCGAGGACTCGGGGTTCCGACGCTCATGGGAACATGGTCGCCTGGCCGAGCGGGCGACCCGCTCGGCCGAAGCGTAAAATAGCCAGATTGTAGATGCCGTCTTAGTCAAGCACCCAGTCGGACCTATACTTAGGCCTGGTTGGACGATTGTAGATGACCGAGCGCTTGGACGCTTGGCGTCAGGAAAAAGAAGACAAGGGCAAGGGGACATTAGGGGACATCATTTTCTAACAGCAGGTATGTTCGACGACCAGGCCATACTATAATCTTACGAAGGAATGATCTGCTGTCCCATCAAAGAGGTGATCAGACTATAGTGGTATGGTGTCAGGCATGTTCCTCTGACAAGCCCATGCTAAGGTATGGTACCAGGACACGTGTACGCCTCGGTAGGTGTGCACGAGCCTCCTCACAGCTCTATATAAGAGCTTTCTCATTTCGCCGGAGGTACGCGATCTTTTGTTTTCGAAGTCATTTCCTTCGTTTCCTCTTGCCTGACTTGAGCGTCGGAGGGTCGTCGCCGGGAACCTCTTCCCGGCTAGACTTCTTTGTAGGTTCGCCGGAGCTTCATACGGTCAGTCAGAGAGCCACCTCATCGGTCTGGAGAGTGCCACATGCCCAGCGTCCATCGATTCAACGTTCGGACAGGATCATATATTATGAAATCAATTAATCGTCCCATATTCATATTTGATGTTAGTTAGTTCAATATTATTTTTTTTAAAACAAGCATCTCTGTTTTTTTTTAAAAAAAAGAAATACTATTAAATATCTCTTATTCTTACCATTGTATTTTTTTAAAACTATTTTACTTTAATTAAAATTATTATATAAAATATTATTATATTAAAATACTTTTACCAACTCAATTAAAATTATTTAAACTTCATAAAATTTAATTTAAATTAATCAAAATTACTTTAAAATAAATTGTAATTAAATTTTAAAATTCTCAAACTCTAAATCTTAAATATTATTTACTAATTTAGTTAAAATTATTTAAATTTTATTAAAATTATTTTAAATTGATTAAAATCATTTAAAACAGTCAGACTACGGTAGAAGTTGCTAAGCAATTACCACACGGTTGAATCTCATTTCAATGAGATTTTATCTATTCAAAGCTACATCTCCAAAAAATCATGCCCTGATTCGCTGATGAGATCCATTGACATATTATAGTGCTTCCATGAATGAACCAAAAGAATTAAACATGCCTAATCCCTTTTTATGCATCTGCAAGATCCATTTGTCCTTGGCAAAAAGATGAGGCCCGGCAGTGAAACAACTGGCAATATAGAAGATAATCTCCAAACTGAATCAACTCTTGGCGGTAAAAAGGTGATAATACTCACCTCAGACGCCTCTCACATCAACCAGAATCAACTCTTGCCAATATGCCTATTGACGAAGAAGCTCGCGAGCATGTATGAGAAAACTGCTGAATCTCCCCACGTCAAGCTTCACATCTTGATTGAAGAAGTATATTGAAGTCCAGTTCCTCCAACCTTCATTCTGAGCCAGAACAGATTTTGGATTTATGACCACAGGATCTGTAATCCCATAGCGGTCAACCAGGGAGCTCTCCATGATGCTTATGCTGTATTGCAAGTACTTCATCTTCATGTCTAAAGTAGGCACTCCATAGTCACTGTAGCAAAACATTTCCAGCCCACCCAATGGAACAACTTGGATCACTACTGCATTCGTTGGGAGGAATATGAGATTAGTAAGCCCTGCACCATGCACTCCTAGAATCGCATCGCAAGAGTTCACTATGCGCGCGAATTCTGCCAAGCTTTGGTTTTTCTTGATCTCTGCTACAACAGGTTCGAAACCCTCCCATTCTACCATTCGTGCAATTTCATGGACATTAGTGAATCTTCTTGTCCTGCTTCTTGCAATAATTAGGAGTCTAGGTCGCTTATCGCGGTCAGCCCCTAGCTGAATTGCAGTGTCCCTCTCCAATGAGTAACTGCTCCTTATGAACCGTCCGAAGTCGAACATTGTCACACCGCCAGATCTCGCAGGATCAATGCCCATATCCTTGTGAAATGCAATGCCCACTATGACACGAGGATAGCACCGGACCATAGTATCATTGTTGAAGTTGATAATTTCATAATGAGATAGATTCTTTAGTAATATTTCATACTTTGTCATCCACCAAGGCAGCATTTCACTTATCAAGAACTGAACCTCACCATTGAACTTGTGCGATGATATGTAGAGGGGAATTATTAGATCTGTGACTTCATGAAAGAAGTTCCCCATATAGCCACCGGTCGCAAAGATGATTGCTGGAACTGTGCTATTGATGTCGCATTTGGGAAGGTCTTCCTCAGTGCTCAAGTAACCTACTGACATTTCGGTGACACGAGACAGTGCGGCATGATCTCCCTTCCGAGGATGAGGTTTAATTTTCCATGATTCCTGTAGTTCTGTGGTGTTCCGAATTGAGGAAGTGACGAAGAAGATGGAGGAAGAGCTTGCTTGGATTCTGATATCACCCTCCATGTCACATATGTCTGCTCTTCTGTTGGAAGTAGTATCACACAAGGGCTTTCTGCTGAGATCCACATTTTGGTTGTTTGTATCTGCATCCAAAATGAAGTACTCAAATAAAGTGATTAGGTTTACTCTGTTTCAGATACATTTCCTCCCTTTGTTCTCTGCAATGTGTAGCGTAAGGGCAGAGGGAAGATCCTTCAATTTAAGGGAAACAAAGAGAATTGAAGAGACATGTATCCAAAATGAGTTAAAATTTCGCACTAAGCCAAGATTCACAAGTACAGTAAATTATGTTATGATACTTGTATTTTCTTTATCTGTTTTCAATATCTTCTAGTTACCTCACAGGACACACGAGTTTCATAGAAACAAATACATTAATTCTCGAGTTCTCATCAACACCAGATAAAGCATAGAACTTCTAAATCCATGTGCTGATTCACTTAATTCATTTGTCTCTGTTAGAAGATATTGCCCCAATATAATACGCCATGATCTTTGAAAATATTGCACCTAATTCTATGGTTCACATTTTCATAGCCTTAATCATTTATGCTTCTCAAGGCAAGTGGGAAAAAAAAACAAACAAACTGTTCATCTTTGACATTTTCATGAAAAAGTTGAAAACCAAAGATCAAAAAGATTCACTATAACCAGCCAAAACTCAACACAATAATCAAGCTAGCAACATGTTCCCCTAATATGCAATAAGTAATTAGATTCATGGTGCCTAGATTTACCACGCAACCACTTCCACCTTCAACTAGTAGATTCATGGAAAATTTATCAACTTTAGGGCTTACCATTTACTTGTGCCCTGGGAAGGGGAGGAGCTGCATGAGGCGACAACCAGGAACCCACTGTTAAGAAGAACAAGAAAGATTCAAACTTTAACCAGTTCTGACCCCATAACACACATACACAAAAAACAAAAAAATTAAAACGTTTTGGGGAAGAGCAAAAACTCACACGAAGGAAAAGAGACAAAATAGCCTGCGGACAACACGAGGAGGGCCGTGGAGATAAGGAAGCATCCAGTGAAGATGGCAAGACTCAGAGTCTGGGGCTCAGCCCTGCTGAAGCACCTCAAGAACTTGGCTTGGCTTCCCATCATCATTGACAGACCTTCCTCCTGAGCTCTCGAGGAGGAGAGAAGCAAATTATTAGGGCTTGAACATCGCCGCGGCACAGCAACCGAAGCTCATAGGGTGGTAGACATGCTTGAAACAAGGCTTTCCTTTTTTTCTAATAGATTCTTTTCGATTTTCCATCCACAATGGCTTGGTTGGGAACATGTTTTTCCATGTACTTTTTGTATTATTATTGGAGAACAAATTTTCTGATTTGTGCAACTCAACTCTTTATTTATTTTTGAATATTTTGCTATTGAGTAGGTGGCGGTGGTTAGATCGTAGAGTTCGGAGAGTTGACCGGAGATTAATAAAAGATGAATAATTCTCAGATTTGGCTGTCGTATTTGAATTGTTCTTGCATGGGTGGATTGGCTCAGTCCTTTCATGACGTGTTCAGTTTTGAATTAAATCCAACGTAAAATTTCAGTTCCGTGTCAATTTGATATTGCAACGTAATTCCTTTTAAAATGTATGATTTTAATTTTGGATTTTTAATTTGAGCCTCTATAATTTGTGACAATTAGAAGTCAAGTTGAAATGCGTACCTTGGAAGCTTGGGCAGTTGGGCATGTAATTGAATGGAGTTGCCCCTGCATTGTTGACGTAGTAATTGAAAGCAAAAGGCGATAGGGGTTGGATTAAGATTGGGACCTTGTGTGGTGACAAGTGACAGCGATATAAAGGACGTATTAGGTTGGTTTGGTATTAATTTAAGGAAGCGACTCGCCGTGTCTCTTATGATGCTATTATTTAAAAAAAAACAAGGAAAAAAAAAGATGCTGCATATTATGGGAGCCAATTGTTAGTTGTTTTTTTTAATAAAGAAAACTACGATTTTTACCTATGCCTTACCCTTTAAAAAGCATAGCATATAACTCACACTTAAAATTGTAAAATTTTTAAAAGATATATTTAATTTTTAAAATTTTTAAAGGACATAGTTATTTTTTTATTTTACCTCTTCGGTTCATTATTATGATGTCGCATTCAAAAAATAATACTACTATAAGTTGATTTTTTAAGAACAATATTATTATGGCTTTACATTTCAAACATCAATAATGATGTGTTATTGCATTTTAAAAATTAGCATTATTTTGATGCGGTATAAATCATACAATCGATACCACTGTGTGGTGCAGTGTCTAAAAGTTATATGTGTTTTTCTTTAAGAATTTCATCAATTTAACTTGCTCGATCAATTGTTGTTTCTTTTTGTCGAATAGAGGTGTTTTTTATAAAATGTTCCTAAAAAATAGAGGTTCTTTTTATAAAATGTCCCTAAAAAGAGTCTAGCCTCTCAAGAAGTAGGACTGCACAGTTTGATAATATAAATTTTGAAATATTATTATTGATCCATTAAGTTTCAAAATATTACGATCCTCTTTGAAATCTAAGTCAGACGGATGTCAATAAAGATAACGTTAGTATTAATAGAGAGGTGACTTTGAGACATCTTATGTATATACATCGGAAAAGCGAATCCCCACGTGGAACTCCAAAGTCTGTAGTAAGGGAACTAGTGGTACTTAGACTCTGTACATACTTATACAAGTATTTGGAATATTAGATACCAGAAATTAGGGAAAAAGTTCCCGGCACAAACCCTTCAACGCTCAAGTCAGGTCATTTTTCCATGGAAAGCAGTGTATGATGGAAAAAAGACCTGTTGAAGACGAGTGGGAATGTGCGCGTACCTGGCCAAGGAAGAAAACCTCCCTTTTTATATGACTCTGCCTACCTTTTCGGCCTGACCGCTATTAAAGAATGTCGGATGTCAAGACCTATCAGGTGAGAGAGGATGTACGACAACCTCCTATTGGTAGAAGGAAGGTTCCACTCTCAGGGACTGTCAAATCATTAGAATATTTCTTGGTGTATTACAGTTATTCTTTGACAAGAGGTTACTGTTGGTGCAGTTTTGCACTAACGGTCCAACTCAGGTTTTGATGAATGACAAGTAAGTTAAGTTAGGTTCTATTGTGATCTAACCACATGATTAAATGTGTAGTATGAAGTTCAGACAGGTCGACGGGCCGACTGAATATCTGGCAAGAAATTTAGCTAAGTCGACGGGACGACTGGATAGCTGATACGAAGTCCAGATAGCTAGGTGACGCTAGAAATGTTTGGACAGATGGAAGCAAAACAAATGCCCTATGTTGTTAACAAGTGGTTGCGTGAACCGTGCTTGATTGTAACTCGCACTGGGATGAGAGTCTGGAACACCGATCGAGAGGTCATTGGTCGCAAGAGCATGCTCAATTATAACTTGCACTAGGGCGAGAGTCTGAAATGCCGACTGAGAGGTCGTTAGTCGCAAGAGCATACTCGCTTATAACTCGCACTAGAGTAAGAGTCTGGAACGCCGATCGAGAGGTCGTTGGTCGCGAGAGCATGCTCGCTTATAACTCACACTGGGGCAAGAGTTTGGAACACCAACCGAGAGGTCGTTGGTCACGAAAGCATGCTCACTTATAACTCGCACTGGGACGAGAGTCTGAAACGTCGACTGAGAGGTCGTTGGTCGTGGCAACATGGTCGCTTATAACTCGCACTGGGGTGAAAGTCTGGAATGTCGACCGAAAGGTTGTTCGTCGCAAGAGCATGCTCACTTATAACTCGTACTGTGGCGAGAATCTGGAATGTCGATTAGGAGGTCGTTGGCGAGCAAAGGAAACGCGCCCGTAGACTTAACTTCTGCGACCTTTGGAGCAACCTGGGGTCATGACTCCCACTCTGTACTTAGACATTGGCCAAATTTGAATCTTACTCTAGTTTCAAGGCTGGAGCGAGGCACCAATTTCTAATCAACGCTTTTCGTCGTCTTCTACTCCTATTCCCAAGGTAATCGCATGGAATTGTTGGTCCTTGAGGCATGGTGCAGTGTCCCCATATTAGCCTCATGATTTCCTTGTCTTTTCCATCATAAATGCTCTTTCATAGGAAGTCGACTCATGTTTGACTGACTTCCTTCAATACGACACTGCACGCTTTCTGCACGGGACTCGATAATGCTTCCCTTCTTTTGATCTGACGGATATCCTTTGCAGCGTTATTTTGATTGCCCTGCTCACTTCCCTAGGTCACTTGGTGGTTTTAGTTTAAAAATCCTAAAGGCATAGAGTGTTTGTTCATCGTTGTTTCTTCTTCTCCAGACTTCTTCTTCTCTTTTTATTTGCATTAGCCTCCGTGTGTTTCCTTCGTAAATGTTCATTTCCCTTTTCCCTTGCTTCTATATTTTTTTTATTATGGCCGGAGAGACTTTAGTCCCCTAGTATGCCTTCTTCCACTCCGACTTTGATAGGAGTGATCTTAAATCGGTGTAATTTAGCCTGAAGCTTTCTGAAGCCTACAACCTTCGCATCCATGGGCATGATGATCATTATCCTCCTCCTGGTTGTGTGACATTCTTCAGAGACCAACTTCTTTGTGGTCTGCATTTCCCCATCCCTTTTTTCTTTTCTAAGTTGAGTCAGTAATTTTTTGCATTCCTTTGTCTCAGTTTACTCTCAATGCTTTCTACGTTATGTGTGGGATGATAATCCTATGCTGTCTGTACGATATTCCTTTGACTCCTCAACTTTTCCATCATTTTTATTCCCTCAAATGATCGAAGCCCGTAGTTTTTATGGTGCAATCTCAGCCCGGGTGTAAGTTCTTCACGGGTAAGCCTTCTTCTAATAAAGGCTGGAAGTTACGTTTTTTCTATGTGCAACTACCCGAACCTATGACTTGGCGCATTGAGTGGCACTCAAGTCTTCCCCCTTCCTTTGAGTAAAGCGACCATCAACACAAGCCAGATTACTTTACCGCTTCTAGAAAATTGGACAGGGTGCAGCTCCTGTTGATGTTGCAAGGTTACAAACATAGTCCCACATTGAAAACACATGGAAAAGATCATGAGTTTATAAAGAAAAAGATATCTCCATTGGTATGAGGCCTTTTGGGGAGAGCCCAAGAGCAAAATCATGAGGGCTTAGGCCCAAAGTGGACAATATCATGCAATTATGGAGATATCTAAATTCTTTTCGATCCTACAATTGGTATCAGAGTCCGGACTGCCAGAAGATTTAACCGTCGACTGTGCACAAGAGCTATAGTCTGATTGAGCCATGTGGGTACAATATTGACCTCAAACAAAGAAAGTGGGGGCTCCTATGTTCGGATCAAGAGGACGAGGCACCAGATAGGAAGTCCTAGTTGCGGCTAGGCAAGGAAGTCCTAGTAGATTGGGTGGACAGAGGAGCAGGAAGACCTAGTGGGTCGAGGATCGGACATGGGAAGCCTGTGGTCCTTTGTTTGAGGGGGAGATTGTTGTGTTGCAAGGTTGCAAACATAGTCCCACATTGAAAATACATGGGAAAGATCATGAGTTTATAAAGAGAAAGATATCTCCATTGGTATGAGGCCTTTTGGGGAGAGCCCAAGAGTAAAATCATGAGGACTTGGGCCCAAAGTGGACAATATCATGTAATTGTGAAGATATCTAAAATTTTTTCAATCCTACAGCTCCAACTCCCTTCCCTACTACGAGAGAGCATGATGTACACTTTCGGGCTGAGTCCCATCCGAATGCCCTTGACTGCACCTTTTGGTAAGATTAAACAACTCTTTCCTCATATCTTCACTAACTAAGGTATCTTCTTTTACCTACAGAAATCATCATGTTTAGAACTTTTGCCTTCAACTCCTCTATGATGCCCAGTGATATTCTATAGAAATATGAAAAAGAGATTATGTTTGGTCAGGAGGTTCCCTAAGCCAGTGCCTCAGCAGGAGCTTTCTCTCAGCAAACGAGAGAACATAAGGTCCTTGAAGACGAATCTCACCCTTCAGTGGAATCTCCCGCCGCTGCTATTGCTAGTGAAAAGACCTCTTTTCCAACCTCTGAGCACCCCTTGCACCTTCAACGCAAGAGGGGACGTGTTACTCCCTCTATCCAGTCTTTCCCCCAGAGACCGCCCCTGTTGTGGGTGTCTGCCCAAGCAAAGACTCCTTCCCGGGCAAGCACTCCAGCCTCCTCTCCTATCCCCGCTTGGGTAAAGGAACATGCACCCTCCCGGCCGGAGGGCTAGCCCGTGACTTCCACACCTTCTCTTCCTCCAGCGCCCCCGACTCAACCATCTTCTGTGGCTCTTGTGCCCTATTCCCGCTCTAAATACCGCACTAAGGGGTGGTATGTATTCACTTCCTCTTTTCAAATACCATCCCTCCAAGTGCTGGGCTCAGTCCCTTCTTCCAGCACCTCCCCCAATTGTGGCTAGGTACAGCTACATGGCGCCCTGACCGATTCACGGAAGAACACAACCAACCAAATTTTGGAATGCCCTCGGTTGGACTTGTCTGACAAGTCTTCCCAACAGATAGTATCGATAAGTTTTAGCTGCTCCCTCTCCAAATCTTCGAAATGCTGCTGATCCGGTGCTCTTTGCAGACCTATGTCATGGAGTTGAGCATCTCTCAGTTTGTGACCCGTCTTCATCGAGTAAATGAGTCCTTAAGGGTTCATATTTAAGAGCTAACGTATCCTACTACAACGAGTCTAATTTTTGATCTAACGACCTCGGAGAGTTTAATACAATCCCACCTACAAATAGTGGAGGACCAAACTCGAATTACTCGGGATCTGACCCGTATTGAGTCTGGCAAGGTGAAGTCATTGGAGACCGCCTTAAAGACCAATGTGGCTAAACTTAAGTCCGAGGGCCTGAGGCATGTCCAAATCCAAGATGAGTTGGAGACAAAGGAAACAAATGTTACTAACCTCTCCACCCAACTATAGGACCTGCAAGAGGTTCACACCTTCTTACGGACGGACCTGGCCACTAAAACGGTTGGACTGTCTGTAAGTGCCGATTGGGAAGCCACCCATCAGAAACAAATGGATGTTGCTCAGGCTACCATCAAGTCTATGCGAGCGAAGCTTTCAGCGGCCAAGGCTGAGGTAGTGGCTACCCGCTAGGAGTTAGTGGGGGCGAGAGATGATACGCACAAGGACCAGGAATAGCTGAAGGAGTATCTGGCGGGGGAGGACTCTCATCTTGCAGATCACAAGACCTTCTTCTTAGCTTCCAAAGACTTTAGGGCAAGGGTAGGCCACCTCATTGACCAGATGCTATCCTATGGTGGCGAAGGGGCTCTGGTGCAGCTACGAGAGAAGGGTCTTCTACGATTAACTCATCCTGAAGACTTCTTAGATTGCACCCGCCTACTTAACGAGCTCCAGAAGAAGTTTTTCCTGTTTTTGAATAGTTTGGAGTGTCTTGTAACTATCTTCCTTTGTTTAACCATGACATACTGTCCTAAACTTTCTTTTACATTTTGGAACTGTGGCTATTATGGATATTGGGTTAATGGATATGCTGTTAGTGAGCTGTGTCTCTTGAATGTCTGATAGGTCCACCTGGGACCCTTTGACATTTTCCTTTTTACGACTAAGTGATAGGCCAAGTGTCTGACCACTTGGTGGATGCCTGATTGACCCATCCATCCGAGCAGGTATCATTGCAGGAGAGGATCGCTTCCCTTGATCATGCCTTATTGTCAACACTAGGTACTCTATTTTCCCGGTCGAGTCATCATGTGTCAATTTCAGTTGTGCACCCGGTTGTGAGCTACAGCGACTTCAGAGTCACCCCGCTTGCCCAGGTGAGAGTTGTTGTAGCCTCTTCTATTCCCGATGTCATAAAGATTACCATTCCCTTTCTACCACATGGCCCTCTGATCCACCTTTTCCAAATAAGACAAACCCTGATGCGATTTTCTATGACAATCCAACGACTGACGTAACTTCCTTACCCCTGACTGACATCATCCACTTCTACTACGATCCATGTGATTGGTGTTGATACCGAGGTGCTGTGCCTTGCACCCCCTCTACTTACTATAAATAGTCCCCTTCGACTTCTATATGAGATTTCTCGTTGATAGTCAAAGGCGTCTCCGTTTCTCTCCTTTCTTCTGTGATTCTATATACTTTTCTTCCTTTTGTAACTTTTTCATGGATCCTTCAGAGTTTGGGTATGCTCCTGGAGTTTCAACCTTTAGCGGTGTTGATCTAGATGATCGTCGCTTTACGTACAAAGTGTCCATCGCTATGTATATTATCATACCCTCCGAGATCCATCGCCTTTACCAGCCCCCTCAAGGTTATATGACTTTCTTTAAGGAACAGATTATAGTCGATCTTCGTCTTTCCATCCACCCTTTTTTTTCCGACGTGAGTCACTATTTCTGCATTTCCCTTTGTTAACTTACCCCCAATTCCATCCGGATCCTATGAGAGTTTGTCTTCATTTTTCACTTATGTGACCTTCGCTTGACTTTTCGCTTGTTTTATTGCTTTTTCACCCCTCGACGCCATGGTGAGGGTCTCTTTCATTTTTAGGCTCACCCTAGGATGACTCGTTTCATTCCCCTGCCTCCTTCATGTTGGTGCGGTTAACACTAACAGTCTAACTCAAGTTTTGATGAATGACAAAATATGTTAAGTTAGTTTCGTTGTTATTTAATACTCTGACTGAGTATGCAAGAGAACTCTAGACAGGTCGACGGACTGACCTGATGTATGGCATAAAGCTCAGCTAGGTCGACGGGCCGACCGGATATCTAGTACGAAGTCCAAAAGGGTCGATGGGCTGACCGGACGTTTGGCACGAAATCCAGCTAGGTCGACGGGCTGACCGGATAGTTGGCACAAAACCCAGACGGGTCGAAGGGCTGACCGGACGTCTGGCAGGTAAGTGAGGGTAAGTCACTGGAGGGGAGTGACTTTGAGGACGCGTTCCCGGGAAGGGAACATTAGGCGTTGATCCGACTTAGATCCATTTCGGATATCTAAGTCGAGATCGTGACTAAATTCCGATCTCGAGAAGACGGAATCTAATTAATATTTTATTTGATGATAAACTGTGCTAACACTCTATTTTGTAGGATATATATTTGTCTCGGACTAACATTTTCTTATAGGAAAGAAACCGTTGGAAAACAAGGGTTCGGGCGCCCGAAAGGGATCCGGGCGCTTGGAGGTGAATTTTATCACCAAACGTCACTTCGTCGTGTGGAGATCCCTGGTTGGCTCGGCTACGTCATATTCAGGGTGCCCGAAAGGATCCAGGTGTTAGCTAGAGCCCTAGAGTCAATCATTTGATGATTGTATTTTGGACTTATTGTATCATATTCTATATAAATAAAGGCATTTGGATTTTGGTTATTATACTTACTTGTATTGGTGTCAAATAAACTAAGTATAGTAACGTCCTTGAGTAGATGGTTCTCACCTATATCAATCGGTTAGTTGAACCGATAGTGAGATGATATAGGGAACACTACTCTTAATCATTCCTAGTCGAGTATTAACATTCAGGGACAATGTTAATGCAATAAGACTAGCATGTAGGTCAACTCGATGACTTGATCTCACAAGTCATGGATATAGAGATATCAAGTTGACACATGGGTATACATTAGAGAATGTATACTGAATGACCCGTCATGAGAAAGTATCATGGATCGTTATATGAGTGTCATATACTTTCTCATGTGACTATTAGTATGACTACTAGTCCTTATACCTGAAATCACCATGGTTCCCTACATAAGGAGTTATGTATTTTGGTTTCGTCAAACGTCACCCGTAACTGGGTGGACTATAAAGGCGATTACTGGGTATGTAACAAATTATGCGGAGGGATGTGAGTGATGTAGATGGGATCTATCCCTCCTATATGACGGGAGAGACATCGGTATTCCTGATAGAGTGAGACCACGAAGTGCATGGCCATGCCCAAATGAGTCAATATGAGATATTGAGCTCATTTGATTTAGTGAGTTTACTTGGAATTCAGGATTTAGATTGATCAGAGGATGACACGGTCTATGCCTCATATTGATCAATCTAGATGTCTAGGATAGAAGGAAATTTGTCATATATTGTGAGGAGTCACAATGTGATGTTGGATCTCAACATTTCTTGTAACTTGGGTAGCAATGATGTATTGCTAGATGCCGCTCATTGCTTATGTTTTTAAAGGAGTTTAGAAACATTGCCAACGTTACAAGAACCTATTGGGTCACACACAAAGAACAAGTGGATGGAGATTAGGTTCATATGATGAACCAATTGGATTAGGTTCATATGATGAACCAATTGGATTCGAATTGATTTAAATTAGACTTATTGAGTTAGACTCAATTAGATTCAATTGTTGAATGAGTCTAATTTAAATTTGATTCATTAAGTCAATTTATATTAATGAATTGAGATTTATTAGATTGAAATTGGCTTGAATCAAAGAATGAATTTAACTCAACATGGAAGAGATTTGGTCAATTTTGACTTGACCAAAATGGGAAGTTGAAACATCAAGTTTGACTTGATGTATTGCCACTTCATGGAGGATGACTCATCCTACATGGCAACCACATCATCTCCACCTCATGAGGTGTGCCACCTCATGGAGGTTACACCTCCCATTCCATTTAATGTGGCCGGCCACATTAAATGGGGAGGTTACATGTGTGTGGCCAGCCACACTAATGGTGTAGGTGGTTTTCATTTTGTGTCATTCAAGTGTGTTGAATGCTTCTCCTTCCTCCTAGCTCTCTTCCTCCTTTCTCTTGCTGTTGCCGTGGGTTTCAAGGGAGGCAAGAAGGTGTATGAGTTGTGTTCCAAGAAAAGGGTGAAGTGAAGGTCACAAAGGAGGGTACCTAGTGGATTATGTGAGATCTCTTTTCTTTCTCTCCTTTCTTCCATTTTTAAATCCTACCCGAGAGCCCTAGAGAGTGCTAGCACACTTGGGTGCTCTCTTCTCCATCCTTGAGTGTTAGAGAACACCTCTTGTTCGTGTGGATATCACTAGAGAGTTGTCTACGTTGACAACTTCGAGATCCGGCGTACCATTGGACGAGCGGGATTTGCGAGGGCACGCTTCGAAGGTAAAAATGTTTTTCCTTTGTAGATCTACTGTAGATCGTAGTTTAAAACTCATACTCGTGTTTTTCGAAATTTTTCTTCGCACGAGATCCAATGGCTAGGGTGATTCGGGGTTTCCGCGGCGCGAAAACGCGGTTTTCGTGGCCCGAAAAACCCAACACCAGGTGCTCCAAACCTCCTATATAAGGAGGGTAGAGGCTGGAGTCAGAACTACAACGAACGATCTGCTCTCCTGTGCTCTTGCGATGCTGTGAAATCTCTCCGACAGAGTGCTGTTTCTTTTTCTGTCTTTCTTATTGTCGGTTTTGTTTTCTCTATATAATTCTTGTACTTCAATTCTGTAATTATCCTTCAAATTATTAGTGATTGCCCAACGAAAGCACTCAACGAGTGCGGACCTTGGAGTAGGAGTCACCGAAGGCTTCGAACCAAGTAAAATAACTTGTGTTAGCGTTGCTCTGTCTTTTCGTTTATTCTTTTCCGTTGTGTACTCTTTTTAAATTTGTTTTAATTCGTTATTCACCCCCTCCCCCTCTAGCGAATCTCATCGATCCAACAAGTGGTATCAGAGCAGGTACCGCTCTGATTTAGTGCAACCACCAATCAGACAAGGGGGTGAAAAGTTTTTTTTTATTTTTTCAATTTTTAATTTTTCGTTATATTCCAAACTGGTATTGTTACCTTTTTGGAAATATTTTTCGTCGCAATCAATCTGAATTGGTGCAATACTAATTCAGTTTTTAAATTATCTTTTTTATCCCGCACTACTAATCCAAGACCAAGTCTTTAAACTTCTTGTCTATTTTGTTTACTTGTGTGCAGATTGATTATGTCTCAACTTGAAGGCTTCAACACAGTGTGTCCTCCCCTATTCAACGGGGATGATTTTTTGTACTGGAAGAAGCGGATGGAGGTCTACCTAAAGATGAATTTCAACCAATGGTTTAGCGTCACCAGAGGCTACAAGGTGCTGGTCGACAACTCCGGAATTCCACTGGAACCAGAACAGTGAACTCTGGACATGAAGAAGAAAGCCTCAACAAACTTCAAAGCCCTAAATACACTACAATGTGGATTGACGAAGGAAGAATTGAACCGGGTAGGACCGCATTAGAACGCAAAAGAATTATGGGACAAGTTGATTGAACTACACGAAGGAACGAACGACGCCAAGGTAACTAAGCGCGACCTCCTATTAAATAAGCTCTTTAATATTAAAATGCAGGAAGGAGAAACGGCGAGTCAGCTTCACACGAGGATCAAAGATATGCTCAACGGACTCCACGCCATAGGCCATCAAATGGAAAATCACGATCTTATCAGGTATGCGTTAAATGCTTTTCCGCATAATAATTTGTGGGCATCTATCGTGGATGCCTATAAAATTTTCAAAAATTTATCTAAATTAAAGTTACACAAATTATTTTGTGAATTAGAATTACACGAACAAACTAACACCAGGACCAAGAAAGGTATTGTCTTATTTGCAGGTTCCTCCAAGGAAAGAACAAAGACCAAGCTTGAGGTTGAAGATGAGTCTGACCAGGATTCTGAAGACGAAGAGTACCTGGTGAACCTGGTAAGGAAGATGTTCACTAGGAGAAAGAAAAGCTTCAGCAAGAAGGACCTGCAAAAGATCAACTCCCCAAACGAACCGAGGAACGTGACCTGCTTCGGATGCAACAAGAAGAGCCACTACAAGAATGAGTGTCCGAAACTGAAGAGCGACAAGACAAAGACATCCAAGAAGAAGGCTCTCAAAGCGACTTAGGACGACTCTTCCTCAGACGAATTGGAGGCCGAAGACCAGAAGCACCATAGTCACCTCGCATTGATGGCCCTCGAAGCAAAGTCGGAGAATGAATCGGAAGACAGGTCTAAACCTACTCGTTTCCGAAGGTCCCGACGAGGTAAACTTTAATTTGAATAGAAAATTCTTTAACATTATTGGATGTCTAAATAGTAAATTAATTACATTAGAAAACGAAAATAAATTGCTCCTGGAAGAGAATCAAAATCTCAAGGAACAAATCAAAAATCCAAATCCAACTTAAGACTTAACACTAGAGGAGGAAAATTTATCACTAAAAATAGAAATTAATAAATTAAAAGATCTCTTAGAAAAATTTACAACAAGATCTAAGAATTTAGATCTAATTTTAAATAACCAAAAACAACTTACAACAAAATCGGACTTGGCTACAAGTCAAGTTCAAATAAAACATTTAAATCACTAATAACCCAGCACAAACAATCAAGTAAAGCTTGGGTTCCGAAAGCGTGTCTAACCACGCAAGTAGGACTTAATCAATACTACATACCCAAAGAAAATATATATTATATTACATCAAATAAATCAAATCAAAAATCAAAATACAAACCTAGACCAACAAATTCAAAATCTCAATATTTTAAACCCCACCAAGACTTAGAATATCATCAAGTCAATTATAACTATAAAAAGAACAGACATAAACCAAAAACTAAAATTCAAAAATAAAGGCCAATAATTCAGAGGGAGACTCCAAAATAGCTGACACTTCCAAAACTAACCTACCCGACAGGGTAACCTAAACTAACCTACCCGGTAGGGTAATTAAGACTAGTTAAGAAAGGGACTAAGTTTAACTTGACCTATGGTACTGGTGAAATTTTGGATGATAGTACGCTAGGGAAACTTAGTCTATGCATGTCTAGGAAGATATGACTTTGACTTGGTGCATTTAGCTAAGTGGAACTAACCGAATCTACCCTTTATAAATCCTAACCAATTAGACCAAGGTTTTGTATTAAGTTCAGTAGATATGATTATTTGGAAAACCTCGAAGACATGGTTACTCTAATGATGTCCAAGTGACTCACTATAGCCTAGAAGTTTATCCAGAGAATGTCAATTTGTTGAGCTCAAAGCTAAATCTAAATCTAACACAAAGTTAAATCAAACTCTAGAACTAAACCTAATTCATCTCACAAAATTATAAGATTCCTTGATCGAAAACATAGATCGGGTGAGATGACTAAGGACTCAATTAAATAAAATTTGGCATATAAACTTATGTTTACTGAACTAGTACAGTAAACAAGGTCTTGTAAGTTATAGTGGTTAATGACCTCTACAGCTGGAATACAGGAACACAAGAAAAACTGTCTATCTAAGCACTTAGTCCTAATAGCCATATAGATGATAGACTCAAACCTAATCCTAAGTTCGTCAGTAGGGAACCTAGGGTCAACACTAGCAGTAGAGGGTCCAACTAGAACCGTCAATTTGAGTTAGGCCCGTCGGGTTGGTCCGCCCCGCCAAACAATTTAAGCGGTTGGGTTGGAATTTTATCAACCCAAGTCAGCCGCGGGTCGACCCGCCTAGGCCCGCGACCCGCGCGGGTCGGCCCGCGATGGGCTTGGGTTGGCCCGCGGGTTGAGAAACACATGTAAGCAGTTTATATCAGTAGTAAATGCTGCAACTGCGAGAGTACCAAGGGTTAAATTGTAGTATTTCATTATCTTCTTCGTTGAGAGGAATACTAATTAGGAAAAGCTCATACTTGTGAAGCTGAGTGTGATAGACAAAAGTTACAGAAATATATATGCACACAAAGTCGATTAATCTTAAAAGTAGATGACCTTCTTATTTGATTCATTTATAGGATAAATCTTAAATATACATTATGCACAATGAAGAGCTTGGTGTGTGTACCCAAACTAGATGGCCTTCTTAAAAGTAGATGACCTTCTTATTTGATTTGTTTACGCACGCACAGCCAGGGTACCACTGATCTAAACTGCTCGACGCACAGCCAGGAGTCCTAATTACTATTCCTCTTCGTTGCACAATTTTATGTCAATTTATTATCTTTCTTTGTTATAATTTAAAAATAAAAATAGTACTTTTGACCCAACATAAGTACTTGTTTATGTCCATTTATATTTAAAATACTTGTTTATGAATACATTGGATTGATAAAATATTTTCGAAGTAAAACATTGAAAATATGAACTATTTTTTAAAAAATAAATTGATAGGCCCATGGGTTGGCCCGCCAAACCCGCGACCGCCTTGGATTAGGTTGGGTTGGAAATTTCCCAACCCGCCAAGTTGACGGCCCGCCCCGCCCCGCCAAATGGTTGGCCCGCCACGGGCCGACCCGTCCCGCCATGAGTTGACCCGTCTGACAACTCTACTGTAACATACTGATGGAATTTTCCGAAAGCAAAGAGATGCTCAAGTACATCCCCGCTCGCCCTAGATCCGTCAATGTTTGACCCAAAAACTCTCTTCCCATATCCGACAAATGCAAAAATTCGAGGAGCAAATATAAATAGAATTATAACAATAGAAGGAAGAAGAAATGAAATAAAATAGAATAATCCTTACGAAAGTATATATGCATAAAAATATGTTTTTAGGGCCCAATCTAAATATATTACAGTTTGAATTATGGAAGATCTATACTGTTTTATGTGAAATATTTATTTAACTTTTTAAAATACAAGAAGTTGGCACAAAGATACAAGACACGATATGTAATATTGGTCAGCTCACAAGTCCCACGCATTTAAAATATAATGCATGCAAATACAACACCCTCTGCTAACAAATTTATTGTGCTTTAAACAAAAATCTTCCATGCAACGAAAGTATTTCATGGTGCAGCACTGCGCTGAGAATTGATATGCTGCAATCTTCCGTCTACTTCAGTTTTTATGCTGCATCCTCCCACTTTCAGAGCCAGCATATGGGTCTATAATGACATTGATAACAGCTGGTTTTCGAGCAGAGAAAGATTCAGAAAGTGCGGCTTTGAGTTCCTCGGGAGTTCCAACTTTATAGCCTTTCCCACCAAAAGCTGCAGCAAGAGTGTGATATGCTGAATCTGGAACAAAGGAAGTAGGGGCGGGGTCATCTTTGTACGGTCCAGTAATTTCATCGGGCGATCTTCGGTCTCCACCATATACACCGCCATTGTTGAACACAATTACGATAACAGGCAATTGATATCTCACTAATGTCTGTAAAAGTTGGAACATGAGTTAGTGATTATAAGAGTAATTAACACAACCAAACGAAAAAAAACAAATGAAAATACATTTAAAAGACACTAATATGTTATTTAATATCCTTAGGAGTCGTACATCTATAAGAGTGAACCTAGTCCAAAGCATGATGAGGCAGTAGAAACGACAGCCTGTGTGATGGTAGACCACCATCGAGCCTCACATGTTGATGATTAGGGATGATTCTCGCTTTTGAGTTGAAAGTTCGAAGCATTAAGAAGGATAGTTAGCTACTACCAACTTGAGAGTAGACTGTTTGAGTCGGTGGTTGGGTCTGACAAGTTAATAAGCTTATTCTTTCATTTCAGTGGGCCGTGACAAAATAAGTCTCTAATTAATTAAAATGAGTTTGCCCATAGACAAATAAGAAACAAGTTATGTTTATTGCTTACTATATGAATTATGTTGCAGTGTTGTATATTATGTGTTGCGTGTCATATGAATTGTTTAAATTTCATCCATTTGATTGCTTAAGTTGATTAATTATTATATAGCACATGCAAACTTATTATTATTTTTGACACATGATTTTTGTACATTATTATCAATAACTATTTTTTTTTTCAAAAAATGAACAATACACCAATAGTCATCTACATATTGCATACGCATAATGGAGTGGTTTGATCCATAATACCTGCATATGCATTCTAAAACCTTGATCCTATCTAATACTTTTTTATTCACTGTATGATCCCTAAACTAATACTGTTTCTTTGACAATATGAGTTGGCCTTTTATCAATCCTGGGAAGCATATATTTAACATCTTTATGCCAATTGTACATGCCATTTAATTAATATTATCTCATTTTGACATATGATTTGAGCTGTTAAGAATAGGACAGTTCAATCAGTAGAGAAAGTAATTGATCTGGATGTGTGGAGTAAGAAAATACAAAAAGAAATATGTAACGAAGAAATTTAATACCAACACCTGAAACAGCCGATATCAAAATGGATGAAAAGAATGTTAAGCATTTGGGATAGAAGGCACACGTATGAGGAACCATGGAAGCCACTAAATAGTTTATAATTTTCCAAACTCTACGGTCAAATAGAATTGACAAAAGAGAATTGTATGTTGCAAAGTATGTTCTGTTACGACTCTGACATAATTATAAAGTTTACATAAACCATTGCATAGAGAAAATTACTTCCTATATAAATATGAAGTTAACTAAGGATAGTATTTCTACCAAATTAAAGCATTTACTTATTGAGACATAATATTGAAGACCATATAAACTTACTGATTGTATTAGCATGACCAGATCACTATTATTACTAGCATAACTGATAGAATTCAATATGATTCTATGTAAGCATCAAATAATATGTCTATTCTTCAACAAATTGAAGATGCCAAGGGACTGGTATGAAAAATTGAGAGACACAGTCAAAACTAAATACTACAACATGGTTGAACACTCACATTATTTGTCTAAGAGCAAAAAAAAAAAAAGGTAGTTCATTGGTGCCAAACAAATATAATTTCTCTAGCATGACTGACTTGTATAGATATGTGTGTGTGAGGACATCTGCTACAAATAGAATGAAATTAAAGTGATTAACACACACACGGATTAACATAGCACATGAATAGCAACTTACCTCAACTTCCATGGCACTGAATCCAAATCCTGAATCCCCTTCAACAGCCACCACCAATCTTTCAGGAGAGGCCACTGCGGCTGCTATGCAGTAGCCTAGCCCTACTCCCATTGTTCCCCAGGTTCCTGCATCCAACCTCGTTCGAGGCTCATTCTGAATCAACACTGATCTTCCAACATCCATAGTATTAGCACCCTCTGACACCAATATTGGTGCGGGGCTACCCTGCTCGAGAATTGCATCCCTTATTATCCTCATTGGTGTAAAGAAGTTGAAAGGTACAACATCCTTCGCCAGCTGAGTTTCCATCTTTGCCACATTATCTTTTGCCTTCTTTGAAATTGCCTCGACCCAGGGATGAGATTTACCCAAACAGAAAGGTTGTTCCTTAATCTCTTTATTGATCAATTCTAGAACCTTCTTAGCATCACCAACTAAACCAAGATGAGGCTTTCGGAGCTCAATTTCTTCCTTGGAGACGTCCACAAGAATGAATTTGACATCTTGCGACCATCTGGGTGGCTCACCGAAGTGGAGCAACCAGTTGAGGCGCGCACCAACGACGAGGGCAACATCGCAGCGCCCCAGAGCAAGAGATCGTGCAGCAGTGGCTGCGAGTTCATGAGTATCCGGCACCAATCCCTTCCCCATCGGGGTAGGGAGGAAGGGGATTCCAGTAGCCTCAATTAGCTTACTCAGTGGCTCCTCTGCTCGTGCAAAGGCGGCGCCTTTCCCAAACACTATCAACGGTCTCTCGGCGTTCCTCAACAAAGACACAGCCTGCGCTATATCTAGGGATTCTTCGGTCCTAATTTCCTCAATTCTAGGGTTTTCCGCCTCGGATAAGAACTTCTCAGCTTCGAAATCAGAGATCGTCTGATGGAGGACATCAGACGGAAGGTCCAAATAGCACCCGCCCGGTCTCCCGGCCACGGCGTGGCTCAGCACCTGGTGAACCAAGCGAGGGAGCAGAGAGATGTCGGTGGCCTTAGCGGAGAACTTAACGAAGGGCTTGACGGCCTCCAGCTGATCGAGTTCCTGGAAGTCTCCCCGGCCGGCGTCGGCTTGGTCGCAAGACCCGGAGATCATGACAGCCGGCCAGGTGTTGGCGCCGGCGTTGGAGAGCCCAGCGAGGCCGTGGACGCATCCGGGGGCAGAGACAGTGAGGAACACGCCCGGGCGGCCTGTGAGGTAGCCGTAGGCGGAGGCAGCATACCCGGCTGACTGTTCGTTGTGGAAGGCGATGAAGCGGACGCCGGCAGCGACGGCGCGAGTGGCGACGGAGGTAACGGGGATCCCCACGACCCCAAACATGACCTGGACGCCGGCGCGGGCCAAGGAAAGGGCCACCAGAGTGCTCCCATCAATCTGGATCTGGGAAGCGTCCGCCATGGCCGGAAGTTTGAACTATTGAGCGAGGAGAGGAACGATTGAGGTGACTTGACAAGGCGAGGTAGTGAGGATTGCCTTTATATACAGTGGACGGACAAGATTCACCCCTTCCCATCGTGGAAGACGTAGGGAAGCGCGATTGCTTCGCTATTGAGACGACGCGTGCATAATTTGGTCGGAGCAAGTGAACGACTACCCTTTCGGCTACCCGTTTCGTGACTGCTTGTCAAGATAGAGAGCGGCCTTCCCGGCTTTTCGACCATCGTAAGGGTCGGAGTGGGGCAACTGAGAAAAGGTGAGAACAAGTTTGGGATTTGCTCCTGCCGATTAGTGGGTTCACATGTCGAAATTTTGATGTATCCAAAATATTAAATTTTTAATATAATATAAACTTTATCGATTGATATATAAAAAATTTAATATATAAATTTTATAATAACTAATGATCGTGCGCACGCGTTGAGTATAAATATCTCTAACGACTAAAAAAAAAAAATCCAATATTCATTCTATATCTAATGTACTGAAGGAAAATATAATACTAACTGATCCTGTCCGAATCGCTGAATCAACGGACGCTGGGCACGTGGCGCTCTCCTAGTCGATGGCGTAGGCCTCCGTCTGATCGCACGAATCTCCGGCGAGCCTGTACAAAAGTCGGGCCGGGAAGGGGTTCCCGGCGACGACCCTCCGACGCTCAAGTCAGGCAAGCAAGCAGTGAAAAAGTGACTCCCCGAATATTAGAACGCGTACCTCCGGCGAAGGATGAAGGCCTTTATATAGGGCAGCGGAGAAGCGAGTGTACACATACCAAGGTGTACACGTGTCCGCGCCCTATACCCTAGTAAGGGCTTGCCAGTGAGCTTACCTGACCCATACTGCTACAGTCCAAGCATGTCCTCGATGGGACAGCGGAACCCCCTGTCATAAGATTTGGAGTATGGCCTACATGTGGAACATACCCGCTGTCAGAAAAAGATGTGTCACTTGTCCTTTTGCCCTTACTCCCTGGAGAGCGTCCGGCCGGCCAGCTTCCGCGACATCCGGTCGGACGTATACGGTGGTTTACTTAGGGAGATTCTCAATCACGTGCTTTGTGGAGACTATTAGCAGTATGCTACCTGATGGCTTTGGTCGAGCGTGCGGTCCGATCGGCCCTGCGATCTTGTCCGCTGAGCGCCGGAACCTTGACTTTCGATGAGACGCCTTTAATCATCAACTAGACACCGGCCGGCTGCCCGGCCGGTCGAACCCACCCTCTCCGCCCGACCACCTACCACTTTGACTTCCACGTGGCGTTGACTCCAACGGACGGGGCCCCCCCTGTTCTTACAACCGGATCACTAACCTAGAGTCATTAGGATAAAATACCTGTCTTTTGAAAATCTAAATTATTTGGGTCTTTGAAAATCTAAATTGTTTAGATTTTCGAATATCACCCTTATGTTTAGAACCAAGAATCTTAATTATTTGGGTAAGATTTGTCAGATTCATGTAATAATACAAGGGTGACGCTAGAGAATCTCAACAACAAACTACTGTAACGGGCTTTCCTATGTAAAAAATTAATTTAATTTAATATTATACTTATCTTAGTAAAAAAAACTAAGAAAAGTATATTTTTTAACATTGTCGGTCTAAAATATTTATAGAAACTTCTTTGATCATAGTGTTGTTAATTTTAAGATATGAGACTAAAGAGAACTATATTTTTTTATATAAAACAACCAGAGAAAATTAATGATGAGAAAAATTCATAATAATATGCCGCAGCTGAGTCTCGAACTCTAAATCACTAATTGTTTCACTTGTGTAATTATTAATAAATCTTGGAATTATTTTTAGTGTGAATAGAAAAAAGGATATTAACATAAATTTATTTTATGTTTCATCAAAGTTAGTTAGTAAAGAGGGACGATTTTTAATAAAATAGTAAGATATTAAAAACTAGGAAAAATTGTCTTACAGTCCTCATTCATAAATATAAGTTTGAATTCAGTCTCCATTATTAGAAAATTTTATTTTTGCTCCCTAATTAAAAAGTATAGATATCAATTTATCTAATTATCTTGCCCCTTAAAAATATACATAATTTCTCTTAAATTCAACACATTAAATTAGAATCTTATTATATTTCTATGAGCACGATTATTTTTCCATCTCAATTGGATAAAAAATATACTAGATTCTTTTTAAACAATGCTAATGGTGCTAAATTTATGAAGAATTATATTAAGCGGAAAAATAATCGTACTCAATTTTCTACTCCCTAATTAAACATAATAGATACCAATTTACATAATTATCTCTTATATTTTTTAAGTATAAAAAGTTTAAAAATTAGTATAATTCCTCTTAAATTCATCACATTAAAATAGAATCTATTATATTTTCTATCGAATTGAATACGACTCTTTTTTTGACTTCAATTGGATAAAAAATATACTAGATTCTTTTTAAATAATATTCAATTGGATAAAAAATATATTAGATTTTCTTTAAATGGTGCTAAATTTAGCAGGAATTATATTACTTACGAAAAAAATCGTACTCAATTTAATAGAAAATATACTCGATTCTAGTCTAAAGTGCTAAATTTAAAAAAAATTATATTTAGTTTTAGGCTTTTTATATCTAATAAATATGACTAGCAATTAGATAATAATATTTTATATAAGATAATTGAAGTAAATAAAATTTTATATGAAAAGAATGAAAATTTTTTTTTTTTTAAGATGAGATTTATATACAAAGTTCAACTTATCACAATTAATAATTATCGTCTTGTGATTTTTCTTTTTTTAGATGCGTTGATTGTTGTAGGGGTATCTAAAAAAGTTAATCCAGGCTGTGGTGTTCTTTATAATTATAATAATAATAATAATAATAATAATAATAATAATTATTATTATTATTATTTTTATTTTGATATTAGACCAGCTCAATACATTTTCATGTTATTCTTTTACTTAAATTTAAGTACATCGATATTTTAGTCAATACATTAAAATAAACTTAAGAAGATAAATAAATAAATTTAAATACTTGACGAGGAAAAGAAATTTGACTTAAATTTGAGAGGGAGTAGGTGGGGCCGGTAGTTGAAGCGGCTTCCACGTGTTGTTGGCAGAGGAAAACGAAACAAGTACTATTTGCTCTTGTTTAACTTCAGTTCTGCCCTTCCCGGGATAGTACCGGACCGAAAGGACAAGTAACAGGCAGACCGGTCATAGCTCACCGGATTTGCGGAGGAAAATTAGCGTTATATTTGCAAGGTCAGAAAGGAGGGAGATGAAGAGAAATTATTATTTGAAGCCTTTTGCCGTCCCAATGATGTTCATATAAATATAGTAAACAATAATTCATTAGCTTTTAGTATTTTTTATCAACTTGGCTCTAAGTTAACATTACGAATGACTATTAATTATTAATACATATGATCAAAATATAAAAAAGATATATTTCGACGTGTCAAATTTTAATCATAAGATCTTATATGATAGGTAACATTCTATATCTTAATTACTATATCATTTTGAGGGGCTGGTTATATTTTATACAAGCCTATCGGTACAATAGAATTGTTATCATTTTAATATTTAATTTACATCGATTAATTTTAAAGATAATCGATTTAATTTTACAAAATAAAAATTTATTGATCAGATCTGTAAAATTTTTTCATGAGACAAAATTGATCATTTCAAGAATAGTCAATAAAACTAACTAAATTAAAAAATTAGTTGAATAAAAAAAACTCATTCATCAATTCATTAAAATTGAAATAATCCTTAAATGACTGAAAAATTGAAAAAATATTTTTTCACTACATGGCTCCACAGCTACAATCGTCATTTAATTTCGTGGCTGAGTTGCTCGATGAAAAAGTAAATGGAAACTTTCTCACTAGAATATGACCGGCATTATCAAAGAGGAAGGGACTTTTTTTTTTGGTGAATAGACAGCAACAACTTCGCATATCTGTGCACGTGCTCGGCAAATGCCCCTGGGTTGATCAAATCTGAAATAACACTTTAGCTACTTCAAATCACAGAACAACTGCTTTTGTACATGAGAAACAACGCAAAAGTCAAGCACTTGAATCTTAACGAAGCACATCAGCGCATGGATTACATGCATGATGCCTCGATAGATAACTAAATATACATAAATATACACATGCATGAGCCCTTGTTGTTTATTTATGTATATTTAGTTTTCTATCGATGCATCATGCATGTAATCCATGCGCTGATGTGCTTCCTTATGATTCAAGTGCTTGAATAGACAGTCCTTTGCAGCCTTGCAGTAATAAACAAATGGGAAGGTCTTCAACTATATAGAAACTTCAATTTCACAATTGTGAAGAATCATAAAGTATAATTGAAAAGTTACATGATGTTTGGAGATTTGGAAAACAATTATCTATAAACAATTGACTATGTGACACGGTGACATCTACACCAATATGCAATTCCACCACCTCTACCTTGAGCAACTGCAATTTCCTCGTCAATGTAGAACCAAATGAAAAAGGGATCTTTGCTGGTGGGCTCTCTCTCTGTTTCTCCAAGATCAATTTGCAATGGACCAAATGGTCCGAGCTTTATACGGATGGTCTGAAAAATGAATGCCAATATTCTATTCTTCCATGAAAATTTGCCCTCGAAAGTAAGAGACCCGACAGGACCCAAAAATACACCATTCTCTATCCTTTTTGCCTGATGAAATCAATGTGTTAATGAATAATACATCTTTCTGCTAGTTTTTTAAAAAATCTATGCCGCATGAATTCTAAAATACGAAAAACTATATATATATAGGAAATACAAAAAAAATATCTAGTTTTATCAATTAAACATGACATAAGAAAATAATTCATAAACATAAAGATAAAAAACCTGATTGAAAAGCTATTATCCTTATCCTAGCGTTGTCGGTTTGATCCCTGTTGAAGAACATACAACGGAAAGAAGAGAAAGGTCTTCCTAGAGACTTAGGAGATGACAACGCCGAAAAACTTCTTGTTGTTGGGAAAGAAGAAACTATGTCAAAATTATGTCCTAAAAATTTAGGGATCTCCTCTTATATAGACAATCCAATTTGTTATCGACTCATAGATGATAACGGATTGAGCTAAAGGGTTCTACATATTGAACTCGCGTCCAATAACCCGAAACCCAATAAACATAAATTAGATCACTTTAAAGGGTTTGAATTGTATTGACATGTTCAACTTACAAATAAACTCACCTAATAGGGATAAGAAAATTCAACAATCTCCTACTTGGGCTACATGTGAATTGTATGTGAAATACAAATAAAACTTTAGTTGATATCAAATTTTATGGATATAAGATACCCTAATCCATCAACTTTATTGGTATAGGACTAAAGAAGTCATAATTACTGTATATGATCGTAACAAACTCCAACAGTAATCACAATAGCAATGTCAATAACGACATAGATCAAGATGTGAATGTATAATGTAGAAGTTACATAAAATATGATCAATACATATCAATTTCTAACTGGTTCTAAAGTGACTTCAAAAAAGGTCAAATCATATCTGCAAATACTTTATGCTAAACTGTAAGAACAAATCATGATCCAAACTTTATGATTCCAAAAGTAATCTCAAGGTTCTAAAATTCGCTTGGGGTTAGTCGCTAGTTGAGCGCCAGACAACCGCCTAGTGCCTAGGCCGCTTAGGTAGAGACTAGGCGTTGTTAAGCGGATTCCATGGAATCAACATAAATTACATAATAAATCACATTCTATAACTCCAGCACAATAACATCAAATTTAAAATGAATTCAAAATTACACAATTAATAAAATATCACAAATTTATTCTACTTTTTCTCCATAATTTTCAACAACTTGTTCTTCATGAGACACAAACTCAATATCATCATTATGATCCTCCTCTTCTTCTTCGAATGCAAAATCATTCTCGTGAAATTCTCTCACTCTAGAGCTTCTTATGAGTTGTCTGATGAAATGACATTTCCAAAGGATGAGGCTTTAATCAACCTTTGATTCAATCGCTTCCAAATCGCTCAGTTAAGAAAAGATTAGACAATAATTTTTTTTTCAAATCAATTTCTCCAGTCTTTTAACTCTCTGATTTCTCATAAATGTGGGTTTTTTCATTTGCTCTGATTTTTCCAACTTTGGTTACTCAATACGATAAAGATGAAGTTTGGTGCTAACGGCTAGGGCAAGCCAATAAATTGATTTTCTTGTTGGAGCAAAGTTTAGAACTTATAAAACTTAAGCTCAATACAAAAAAAAAAATGTTACATTTTTTTTAAAATTAAGCTTTAAATTTAAAAGCCTAAAATAAAAAAAATCATGAAAATCCTACACTATTTTCGCCATGCCTAGACGATTCAATCGATTAGTCGGCGCCTAGGGCCACCTAATCTCACCTAGGTGCCAAGGCCGCCTAGGCTGGCCAATTAGTATGTTTTAGGTGCGGTTGGTTGGCACCTAGCGCCTAGGCGGCCCCCTAGGCCGATTTTTAGAATACTAAGAAATCTATATCACATTTACAAACACTAAATGCTAAGCAGCAGTAAATCATGATATTATAATTCAGAATGTCCAACAAATAAATAAAATCTCATGAATGTTTTAAACTTTAAGTACGTATAATAATCAAAACAAAAATATTTATCTTTATTATCAAATATAGAGTAATAAAATGAATACAGACTCTCACCAGATAGTTCTTCTTCCCTAAGAAGAACTCTCATATCCACAACATGTGCATGAAACATCTTAGGCACCAAGCCTTTAGTAAGTGGATCGACCAACATGGAATCTGTGCTGGTGTGCTCTACCATGACCTGATGACTCTGAACTCTTTCTTTAACCACTAGAAATTGATATCAATGTGCTTAGACTTTGATGAACTGCAATTATTCTTGACTTAAAGTTTTGCAGCTTTATTATCACAATAGATCCCCCGTCAATGTCATCAACAATATGTAATACTGTGATGAAATTCCACAGCCAAATCTCTTGGTTGGATGCTTCTTAGCATGTTACTTACTCTGCTTTTATAGTAGAAGTGGCTACTAGCATCTGCTTGACACTCTTCCAAGATATATCCCTTCCAGCAAGCATGAAAATATAACCCGAAGTGGCCCTCCTACTTTCTAAGCATCCGGCAAAATCAAAATTTCAATATCCAATCATCTCCAAGTGATCTGACTTTCGATACGTGAGCATATGTCCTTTAGTTCTTTGCAAATATTACATCACTCTCTTAACTGCTTTCCAATACGACGATCCTAGGTTACTAACATATCTGCACACATCCCCACTATAAACGTTATATCTGGTCAAGTAAAACTTGTGCATACATGAGACTTCTCACTACTGATGCATATGGGAATTGTCACATCTCCTTTATTTCAAGTTTAAGCCATGGACACTGCTGCAGGTTGAACTTGTCATCTCTTGACACAGGTGTATCATCAGATGTATAGTTTTGCATACCATATCTTATAAGCACCCTTTCAATATAAGCCTATTATGAAAGTCTAAGAATGACTCTTGAACGATTACGATAGATCGGTATGTCTAAAATAAAAGATGATGTTTCACTAAGATCTTTTATTTCAAAATTACTAGATAAAAATGATTTGGTTTCATGTAGTAGACTCTTATTTTTGCTTGTAAGCAGTATATCGTCCACGTACAAAACAAGTGTAACAAACTTACTTTCACTGAACTTGGCATATATGCACTAATCAATGCAGTTCTCTTTAAATCCAAATGAGATAACCACTTGATTAAATTTTCGGTACCATTGACGAGATGCCTGTTTTAAACCATAAATGAACTTCTTTAATCTATATACTAGGTGCTTTGACTCAAAGATCTCTGGTTGCACCATATATGTATATACTCCTCTATGTCTCCATTAAGGGATGCGATCTTTACTTCCATTTGATATAAAACTCCAAATCATAATGAGCTACAAGTGTCATGATTACTCTAAGAGAATCTTTCATCGACAAAGGTGAAAAAGTTTCCTTATAATCAATGCCTTTTTTATGAGTGAATCCCTTGGCAAAAAGACAACCTTATACTTTTCAATATTGTCTCTTGAGACCCGCTTGGTTTTAAATATTCATTTACAACCAACAGGATTCTTACCTTTAAGTAATTTGACAAGTTTCCAAATGTCATTATCTGTCATAGACTTTAACTCTTCTTGCATGGCGTTAATCCACCTTTCATGGTTAGAGCATTGTTTAACCTCTTGGAAAGATGTAGAATCACTTTGCAACCGAATGTCAAAATCATGCTCTTGGAGATAAATATAATCACGAGAATTTGTGGTTCTCAATTCCCTTGTGGATCGCCTAAAATACACTTATGTATTGAGGTGGTTGAGGTACTTGCTCATCAATATGAGAATATTTCAATTTTAATGATAGGCTCCTCCAATTGCATTGGAGATATCATGGGAATATCTTGATTCACTAAGCTGGATATGCAATATCCATAATGTGCAGTATAGTAACCATACCGCTACTGATCACACTAGTACTAGCCACAGGAGGATTGTCAATGCTTTGCTTAAAAGATACTTCCCTGATTTTATCACTCCCACTGTCCTCAATAAATTTGGCATTTCCCATTTCAAAGAACGATCTCTTAGAAGGATCATAAAATTTATACCCCTTGATTTTTCAGAGCAACCTACAAAATTACAGTTAACTGTTCTTGAGTCTAGTTTCCTTTCGTTAGGCCTGTAAAGCCTAACCTCAGCCGAACAACTCCAGACATATAACTACTAATGTTAAGTTGTCTGCTCGTCCACATCTTGAATAGAGTTTTAGTTACTGTCTTACTAGGTACTCTATTGAGTAAGTAAATTGCAGTCTTAAGTATCTCACCCCATAAAGACTCCGGTAGAGAAGTGAAAGCAATATACTTCTTACCATATCTTTACAGTTCGATTACGGCGCTCAGTTACATCATTCTGAATAGGTGTACCAGACATGGTATATTGATACACAATCCCACACTTAGTAAGGCAGTTCGCAAAATATTCTAGACGTTGTTCACCTGATCCATTATATCGATCATAATATTCACATCCATGGTCAATCAAATGGTTTTAATTTTCTTACTTAGTTTAAGTTCAACTCGGCTTTGAAAATTTTAAACATATCCAAAGATTACGACTTATCATGAATAAGGTACATATAGCCAAATATGGAATAGTCGTCTATGAAGCTTATAAAATATGTATGTTCATTCTAAGATGCCTTAGGGAATGATCCATAAATGTTTGTATGTATTAACACCAAAACGTTACTACAACGACTAGCCCCTTGTTCCTTTTGTTAGTAGTCTTCCCTTTAACACACTTTATACAAACATCAAAGTCTGACATGTTAAGAGAATTGAAAATTCTATGTGACATTAACCTTTCTAGGCATTATTTGGATATATGTCCTAAACACATATGTTGCAACATAGAAGAATTCCGTTTGTAAATTTACGTTTCGTACCTATACTATGCATTATTACGTTATCAACCATAGGAGTAAAGGTGTTCAATTTATAAAGCTTATTAACCAAGAAATCATTGCCAACCAACACTAAATTAAAGAAAATATTGAAAATTTTATTTCTAAATGAACAAGAATAACCTGATTGGTCCAAATAAGAAATTGAAATTAAATTCCGTCGAAGAGACAGTACAATAAATATATTTTTTAAATTCAGAACGACATTGGTTCCTAAATAAAGCCTAAAAATATCTATCAACTCGACTTTAGCTTTCTTTCTATTCTCCGTATAGATATATCTTTTACCATCAAGCGGAAATCGGCTCTTGAGACAACCCAACATAGTGAAACTTATGTGAGTAGTAGCACCGATATCTATCCATCAAGTGTTAGTCAATACAATAGCCAAATTGACTTCTAAACTAACAAAGTTGAGAGGTTTACCCTTCTTTACACGCAGTTAGCGTACTTGAGGCAGTCTTTCTTCATATTGTCTTTCTTCTTGAAAAAAAAATGAAATCCTCATCCTGCTTCTTGTGCTCCTTGTGGCCATTGCCTTCGAAATTTACAGTTTATTTTCCTATTCCTTTGCACGCAATTATGATCCTCTTTCATTTTTGGCTCACACTTTGAAAATCAGATGATAAGTGAGCACTCTCAGATGTCTCAATCTTCAGTCTCCCCTTCTCTTGCAAGCATTGAGCAGTGAACTCATTCAATGTCCACTTTTCCTTTTGAATATTATACGATATCTTAAAAGGAATGAGTAATGCAGGCAGAGACATCAAGACAAAAAACACTAACATACTCTCAAATATATCAAATTTTAATGCTTTCAGACTTGTCGCTATATTGGACATCTTCATAATGTATTCCCTTATATTTCCTTTACTACTGTACAACATGATTATCAACTTCGTAAGAAGTGTGGTAATCTTGACCTTTTCATTTAAGGTCAATTAGTCTGCTAGTTGGTTAAGAAAACTCTTAGCATTTCCTCCCTCATTTTGGAGCCCTTTATTGGTGTTGTTAAGGAAAGCCTCATGATACTCGGACATGTACAATTTGATATTTTCCACAGCTAAAATTCAACCCTCTGCTCTATAGTGTTAACACTAGTCAAAGATGTGGGGCGATCGTTCCTTAATGCATAGTCTAAGTCCATGCAATATAAGATTATGATCATATATTCTTTCTATTTAGTAAAATTTGAACCAGTTAATATTGGGATGTTATTAATACTAGCGGGTACAGATTACACTGAAATTAAAAAAGTGTAGATTATATAAGTTCATAATTTAATTGAAGCCAAGAACATAGATAAAATTATACAAATAAGATTAAATTTTAAATGCATATAAATGTGCTCTTTATGAAATGTCAAATACAACATTGTATTTTACTCTATGAACTAAAATATAATTTGTTAGCGATACTCTCTGATATAACTTAAACTTTAATTAGTCATACAATGTGTCTTCCTTTGGGTTGATCCATTATGCACATAATATGATACTTTATATGAGTTATATATTAGTGCATAGCTCACAACAATCTTAATCAACCACATAATATATCTTCCAGTAGATATATTTTGTATGTGATCTAAACAAAACAATATTTTATTTCATATTTGTAACCTACCTTAAGCATATATCTAGCATAAAAGTAACATTCCTTTGGATCGATTACTTTTAGTATAGATATACGTCTACCAATGCAAAATGCACTAAATCTATTAATGTGCGTAGATTATATATATTTAATGCATGTTTTAACATACATTCACTTACTTTTTTTCATATGTTTTATAGATTTTTACGCCTCTTTCTCATATTTTTAGCGTAGTTATTCCCTTTAGCATATTTATATATACGTACCTTTATTTTTAGCATATGTTCTATGCATTTTCAGAGTAACAACGATGTTGAAACGTGCTTCGAAGGGACAAAAGAAGAAGAGCAAAGCCCCAGTCGTGTGGCTCACATAGCCATGGCTCTATAATCGTGGGCAAGCATCACAAGGTTGTACTAAAGGGCACGACCATGCCACTCAACCAGAGAAGAGCGAAGCTTCGGTGTTAGAATTTGAGGGATGTCCTAAGGCAATCGCCTTACGGTTTTTTCTATTTATTTGATAAGTATATATTCACTATTTGAGTACATATTATATGTTTGATTATCTTAAACTCATTTACTGAATGTCCGTAATATAATTCATAGCATGAGAGAATTTGTGATTGGATCGCAACAAGTGATGATCTCTACATGTGCAATTATAAATATATTGAAATTTCCCTAGTCGTCGAATTGATACATTCGGACATCATCAATTCTGTAAGACTAGCACGGGTTATACTCCTTGGTTCGGTTAAGTAACTGTTTTCTGGCTGGAGACATTGGGATATTGAGAGTTAAACGTGGATGCTGGTTATGGTAACTAGTTTATTGGAGTGACTCGCTGTAAGAGTTCATATGATTATATATATATATATATATATATATATATATATATATATATATATATATATATATATATATATATATATATATATATATATAAGATATGTCTATGAAATTCTTACTGCAACACGAGTGCAAGTTTCCTTCGACTTGAGGTATACAAGTCATCTTGGTCATGGAGACTTATACTTTGACATCTTAAGCAAACATCTCATTGAGGTATGAACCCGGGATGATTTGGTATAAGTTGAAGTGTCCGAAGGTGTTTAGATAACCCACAGAGGATTCATCGCTCCTTACGAGGAGACGTATACCCTATAGCCACTCGTTAGGATTATTACTCAAAGTATTTGGCCAAAGCATCACATGTTAAGAGTACGAGACTCTTGTACACATGCACGAGTAATTTGAATTCGCAGAACGAGGAAGTATTACTTGGGTTAAGTATGACGTAGTTAGTCTAGCGGGGACAAGACACATAGACCATGTCCTGAACCAAGTGGGTATAAGACGAATGAAAGGAATGAGGCACGACTCACTGTAGCTGCTGAAGGGTTTAGAATTAATTCTAAGATCAACTATGATTTTTCGGCTAATTGGGGATCATGATGTACTACTAGGTGTCACTCATGATCGTTCTATAATTAAGTAGTTAATTATGGACGACCAAGATAAACCAAGAACCTATTGAGTCACACGTACAAATGAGTCTCTAAAAGACATAAAACAAGTTAAAGAATAAAATTCTTAGATTAAGAGATAAATGTTTGGTTGGACTATACATAAGACAAATATGGAAATATTTGTCGCAATGGAAGCGCGGATGGGCCACATCTCTTATGGAAGAGTTGGATCATATTTGGTTTAATCATGAATTAGTCATAAACCAACTTAGTTTAGTTGTGAACCAAACCAAGGGGTTAATGGACTAATTTTTGATTAAGGGTTAATGGGTTGGATTTGGGCTTTCTAATCCAACTCATTAATGAGAACTATATATTGATATGGTTAAGAGAAAAATTATACACATGAGATCATTAATTGGCTTGTAAGATTTTTGGAAAACCTTAACTCAATTTCTCTTCTCCTCTCCCTCTACCCTCTCTCTTTATCGCCGCCAACAAGGGGAAGCCCTTCCCCTTGTTGTCGTGACCACCACAAGGAAGAAATCTCTTCCTTGTGTGCTTCTCTTCCTCTTGATCCCTCTTCTTCGCTCGTGACTAGTAACTTTCGAATGAAAGACTTGTACTCAAGAAGTTGTTTTAAGGAGCTCGACGTGGATACAAATAGAGGCGAGGTTCGACAACGTCGCCACGGTTGATGTCCTTCTCGTTACAGGTCATTCGTAAGGTACACCTAACGTAAATTTACTTTTCATAAAAAAAATTAATTATGCGATCATGTTTACATGTTGTATCCTTGTATGCATGTTGTGCGTGTGATGTAATAATTTAGGAATTATTATTGTTTTATTTTTCACTGCGCATGTTTACGAAATGTGTTTTAACACACAATGTATCGGGCATATCCCAACATCGGTTGTGTGGTTTCACATGGTGGTGCTAAATTTCCAAAGCTGATCCAGGGTATGGACGTGTCAAATGGCACAAACGTGTCATTCCAGCAGAGAGGCTTCACACCCTAGCCGTGCCAATTGGCACGACCGTGCTATTCCAACAGAGAGACTCCACATTCTGGTCGTGTCAATTGGCACGGCCATGACATTTCAACAGAGAGGATTCAAGCCTTGGTCGTACCAAAAGACACAGTCGTGACACAGGCTGTGGTCGTGTTCTGCTTTATAAAAGAGGACTTCTCTCCCTTTTCAAGGGAGAAAGGTTCTTCCTCTTCTCTATCTTGGTCCAGATCTACCTCCTTCTCACACTCTGATCGAAGATCTGAAGTCGTATTCGTCATTCTCCTTCGACTCCAGAGGCAAAGGATTGGATTCAAAGATCACTCGACATCTTGGATAAGCTTCTTCCCCTCTTCTCTCTAGATTTGGGTTTTAAGCTTGTAATTTCAATGTCACTGGATTCATTTCTTCTTGTCATAGAGTAGATCTGATTATTCTAAGATTAAGAGAGTAGTTGTGATGTGTGATTAATGCATACTCATTGGATTTGCCAATTTCCTTTCCATATGACATTGCTTATGCTTTGTATCCATTTGATCTTATATGTGTAAGGTGTGTTTGTGTTTAAATCTCATGTATGATTGAATGATTATACTGTTTTGTTCACCCTGTAGAGGGGACGCACTAAATAGTATGACCGGAAGGGCCCTAGTGACAAATCTATCCCTTTAACCGGACATCCTAGAGTGTCACCTTGAAAGGGAGGATAATTCTCTACAAGAAAGTATTGAATTAGACTTAATGAGTTATCTCTATGTCTATGTTATCAAGTATTTAGTGTTCTCTAGTGAATGTGTGACTGGAGGCTCTAGTGACAAGGGTAACCCTTAAACCAGACTTCCTAGAGTTTACTTCCATTTGGTAGCATTAGATATTAAAAGGAATTGCACTCCGTCACAACTATCGCAGAGTAGTGTCGGTATTGAATTAAACTTCCTACATGTGTATAGGGATAGAGGAAGGGTAATAGGTAATTCTAATCACATCAAGTAGCATCACAATAAAACTAAACTCCTAGAACACTCCTCCCGACCACGGTTCCTCAATCAACTCTCTCTCTCTTTCTCCTTACTTTACTTCTCTCTACTTTAAGTGCATAGATTCCCAACTCTCAATCGTTTAGCTAATTCGTTGTATGAATCTCTAGTCTTATATTCAGTCCTTGTGGATTCGATATCTTTTATTACTTGACGATAACTGTGCACTTGCAATTGTACACATCACCTACTTAAGATGTCTTCCTTTAGGCTGACACAATAGTTCAACTTAGTAACATATTGTGTAGATAGACCTAAGAAAACGTTAGGAACTTTATTTGAACAGAAATTACTTAATTAGAGTTAACAGTACAAAAATTAGGCTTATGAATCGATTAGTACCATATGGCAAACCCAATCGATTGCCCTAATCGATTCGAAAGTCAATTGTATATGATTTCAGGACCCCTATCAAGTGTCTATATATCAATTAAAAAAACCCTCCTTTCATTAAAGTGGGACCTACCCTTTAAGAGGTTTAAAAAAAATGAGTAGGACCCACCTTGAGAAGTATTTTTTTTTCACGTAGAAGTGTTGATTGATTAAAACAAATTGAATCGATTGATTTAAAACTTTTAATCAATTGATTTAAAGCTTTTAAAACTTTTAATAGATTGAAAATAATTTCAATTGATTGATAATTGATTCTATCGTGGGTTTAAGACTGTTAATCGATTAGATATTAATCATAATCGATTGAAAGTATCAATCGATTAGTTTATCGATTCTAATTTGGTCTGTCGTGATTTCAGCCTGTTAATCGATTAGGAAAAATTCTTAATTGATTGATAGCAAGATTTTATCAAATTTTAATCGATTGGAAAAAATTGTAAATTAATTGGTAACCTGATGATTTGATCGATCAAAAATCAATCCTTTATTTGATCCCGTCATCCCCAACTGAATTGATTGGATCCCATCGATTATGTTCATTATTTTAGGCTTTGTAATCGATTGACCGACCAAGCCAATGAATTGGGTAATCATAATTTGACCTAAAAATTAGGTTAAACATCATGTTCTTCATAGAAACATGAAAAGCTTAGAAAATAAGTCTATCCTAAGTTTTTCATATATGATTTTCGACGATCAAAAACTATGTTATACTAGAAAAACTTAATCTAACATACAAAATAAAGATCAACGCAAAACTCAACCTTTACTTCCATGAAAAGAAAGAAACAGAGCGAGGCTTTGATACCATATGTTCATTCATGTAAAAAACCTATGTCCCATGAATTCTAAAACACAAAGAACTTATATATAGGAAATACATGAACAAGAAGATCTAGTTTCATCAATTAAACATGACATAAGAAACTAATACATAAACATAAAAACAAGGAACTTGATTAAAGAGCCACTGTCCTTGCCCTAGTGCCGTTGACTTGATCCCTATGGAAGAAGATGTAGCGAAAAGAAGAGGAAGGTCTTCCAAGGGACTTAGGGGGTAGCAACGGCAAAAAGCTTCTTGTCGATGGGGAACAAGGAATTAGATCAAGATTATGTTCTAAACCCATAGGGACCTCCTCTTATATAGGCAATTCAATCCGTTATCAGCCCATAGATAATAATGGATTGGGCTAAAGGGTTCTACACATTGAACCCGTATCCAATAGTCCGAAATCCAATAAACATAAGTTAGATCACTTGATTGTATTCACATGTTCAACTTATAAATAAGCTCATCTAATAGGGATAATAAAATTCAACACTTTCAACTATAATTAATCTAGACCACTACACTAATGTGACTCAAAAATAATATGATATGAAGATGTTCCATTAACCAAATGGATTGACGATGCATATATTGGTGAACTTACTAGCTTACTAACAGATTTTACTCATTATGCATCCTTTGATAATCAATGTTAGGAAAGATTTTTCAAATTCTTTATTTATTCCTCCGAAATTTATTGCAGGGTTGGAAATGGTTTGAATACATGTCATTTTTTCCACTACTAGAAAAAATTTTAGCTACTAGAATAATGAAACGTGATGAGAAAGCTCTTCAAGATTTATTCTACTGCTCTTGGATATGATTCTTCTTAAGAGGACTATTATATAGTATAATATATAAAATAACTCTTAATGACACGACATGACTACAACAATATATAATGAATTATATTAAAATAATCCAGTTGGACCAAACTCTGAACACTAACTATATATTAACTCTTATTGACACTAACAGTATTTGCCTATGTCTAACTTTTTATATAAAATAGAAAATCCTCACAAAGAAAGAGGCCATGATTAAAATGATAACTGAGAGGATGAGGCAAAGATCCAGCTGATGCCAACAACAAATAGCAAAGAAGACCTCGACAATTGTTCAGTAGGGAGCACAACAAAAGTTGCTCAACTGGAGATGTGAGCATGTAGTCACTCAACTGAAATGCAAGCAGGGGGCTGCTTAATTAAAGGCATGAGTAGGAATTTGCTCAAATGAAGACCAAGGTAGCAATTTGAAAGCCTTGACAACTAAAGTTGGATTGAGTTTTCGCTTTAGTTTTAACATGCTATCAAGTGGAAACGTCATTTCTAACAATGTTGGACTGAGAGAGCATGCTAAAAAGAATAAGAATGAAAAATAGATTCTATCAATTAATCTTGCATCTCAAAATCAAAATAATAATTCTTATACTATGCTTAAATAGTTAGGATTCTTAAGAGTCTTAGCATTTTACGTTTGATTTAGGTTGCTCTTGAACTTTGACAACACTAATTGTTCTCGTATCTATATTTTCGAAGTATTATTCCAACATAGGTAATTCAGTGTTGGTGGGAAAGAGTCAACTAAATTAGTAGAGCATGCAGTTAAGCATTTGCTTCAAGGATTGGTATTCAAGATTGAATAACAAAGAGGAAGGCAACAACATAATTGCAGCCCCATTCCAATCTCATGCCTAAATTAAGATAAGCATCCTAGAAATAGAACTATATGGATCTTGATTATTGCAAAAGATATTATTTATTTGGGTAAGGAGAAGAAAAAACAAAGGGATGAGAAGAAATGATATAATCGGGATACCCCTCATTGTCTTTTCCTTCATCGTCTTAGCCCTTGCCCTCCTGCATAGTATTTGCACCGTTCTTTGCCTCTCCCACAATCGGTCGTTTATGCCTTCCTCCTCTACCTTTCAGTTATAGGCAATTCAGTTGAAAATTCCAACTTCTCCCTCTCACATCTCGTCATCCTTGCCAACTTTCTCCCACCCCTCGCTATGGTTGAGACTGAGGAATTGTGACTTCTCCCTCTCGCATCTCGTCAACCTTATGGTTGAGGTTGAGGAATTGTGACTTGTTCTTGCAACCTGTCAACCTTGTCCATTCCCTCTCTTCCGTATCTCCTCATTACTATCAACTCCCTACTGTATCTCTTCGTCATTGCCAATGCACTCCTCCAGCCTACCTCGATCGTTGGTGCTTTTTGCCTCACCATATTGGACCAAGAATTATTCTGACAAAGGATTATCAAGCCCCTTCCTCCGTGGTTCCGGCGCAGGGAAGAGAGGAGTTTGGGGTTGCTTCAAAAGCATCAACCTTACACGGAATGCCTTTCTCTCTGTGCAGGCAAACAAACCCTTGGAATTGGAACAGAGTGGTAGCCATCCGAACCCATTCATTCTAAAATTATTGCATAAGATGAATGCATGTGACCCATAATTATCAGGGAAATGAATGCATCAGCTATAGAAAAATGAATCGTAGGGAAAAGAATTTGAATTTCGAAACACGTCATGCCTGTGAGAAACTCACCGCAGCATCAAATCGTTGAACTGCAGTGATGGGAAAGTATCGTCCCTTGTCCAACTTACCCTGAAGAAAACACAATCCACTTACGAATGTGCCAGTGAGAACATAGACAAATCAACGTCGACACGAGCAAATTGAGTTCACCTGGGCCGTGAATATAAGCATCCAAGTCCTCCCCGGCGACTCCGTACCACCGAGCGTCTCAAGAAACGAGGATGGCTCCGCCTTTCCCTTCTTGATCGAAGCGAGGGCAGCGAGGACTTGGGCCGGCGGAGCCTTCCTGGTCTTCGCCGCCGCCTTCAGCACCTCCACGCTCGCCGCCACGTCCTACAAGTACACCAAAGTCAAGAAGAGACCTAAATCAACAAACCCAAGGATCGCAGATAAATTTCACCGACCGATTCCTCCCCCAGTAAGGGCGTCGGGAACTTCTCATCCTCCTCGACGGCTTCAAGCTCAGGCGACGCCGCCGGCGGAGGAGGTATCCGGTGGCGGAGGAGAGTTGGGGATGCGGGAACACGGGTGATTTGGGATCTGAAGAAGGGACGACACTTGGTTAGAAGAAGAGGAGGAGACGGAGAAATTGGGCGAGGGATTGAGAAAAATGCCATCAGTTTTTGCTGGGTTCAGAAATTTTTGGAGGGAGATAAAAAGTTTGTGGTTTTGAAAATAACGGAACGACCTTTGCATACGTGGCGAGTCGCCAATCGCGCATCTACAATGGTAAGAACGGTGGTTAACTTTTTTTATGGTCCCTGCCGCATCATTTATTTTTTCAAAAAACAAAAAAAATAACGATGGTTATGCACATTATTCATCTCTTCCATCTCAAATATGAACTTTTAATTATTATCACGAGAGGATATTTAATTTTTCAAACTGATTAATTTTTACAGATGATCAATTTAATTTAATAAAAAAAATTTATCAATCATCACATATATTAAAAATTATTAATAAAAACTCATGCAAATGATAAATAGTCTGAAGTCCACTTGTCAAAGGAAAGTATGATGGCGTTCAATCATACTACAAGGTATGCTTGATGAATGGCAAGAAGATGATCTGGTGCAACGAGTGGAATCCAGCTAAATTTCATCGTCATAATTATTTTTATGCAAAAGTTAATACCAACATTATTCCACAAAAATTATTTGACATGTATTTGGGCCCCAACTTTGTTTGTGGGAGTGCATATAATTATTGTACTGATGAATTTTTAAAAATGGATACAGTGAGCCCCAATGTAATAAGATAGCGTCTTATGATATGGGTAAGGATAATGCTTTATGAACAAAAGAAGAAAAGAAAAAGCAACAAGAAGGTGATTCTGCTTTCATGTAATCTAGGAGGATTAAGTTTTAGTGCAGATTATAATCTAATTGTTAGAGTTATAGATGAACAAAAAACATGATAGTACTAGCCCAAAGCGTCCATTAATCTTGTTATAGAAGAATATCAAGAGGAGAAAATAGAGAACATTTTGTTAGAAAAAATATATTTGAGTGAATGACAATGATTTAAGAGTGACAGTTATATATATACTCATGTCAAACATTTTTTTATTGTCGGTCATGATGAGATCAAGAAAGATAAATCAAGTACTCAATGACCCTTTAAGTGGGAAGATTATTTACCACTTATTTACCACTGTTAAAATTAGAACTCTTGCCGATACAGTCTATCCTAAATATTGAAAATGGAATATCATGGAAGCTAATTTTAACTACTTTAATTTTGTTAGATGTTTTTAAAAGTAGACAACTGTAACAACTTTACAGAATCTGCACTCATACAGTGGCAAAGCTTATTCGATTATAATACTTTCCGCTGTGGACCAAACATGTAATCCACTTTTGGTCAATTCTTAATGTTGTTTGGTCTGTGAGTGTAAGTTGAGGCTCCTTGTTAGGGCATCCAATGGGAGGTTTTAAAAAAAATTATAAAATAAAAAATTGAAGAAAAAAAGTCTTGTCATTTTAATGTAATATTTGTGATTTGTAATTTAGGAGCGGCAAATGGACTATTTCATTTCAAAATTAATCATATGGATGAAGACATTAATTAATAATGCATAATTTTTTTTTTTGATAATGTAGGATCTATTAAAAAAATATTATAATTTTTTTTTATTATGAATAAAGTGATAGGTTTTATATTTTTAACGTGAAATTGAAATAACATAAGATTAAACAAACTCATAAAGAGCTTTAATCATCCGGAATATCTTAAACTTCACTGTGGCTTCCCACCGGAAACCTACCACCAAACAACTTCCATTTACCAACCACATCGCTATCTTCTATTCAGTGACCCAAGCTCCAGAATTATGACCATGCTACGAACCAACCACTATCAAAAACCACGCACCACTTTCGTTTAATTACTTCGAAGTTATTGCAGCTCACTTCACGTCTCATTCTAATAAATTTTCTGCGCGCCCCGAAAAATATAAATTCGTTATATTAATGTCTCTTAATATCTACTCTATAGATATAGAGAAAGGTACATATATACATAAACGTCAGACGTATGGTAAGGTAAATCTCAAGTTGTTAGTTTCTAATAATCGATTCCTGATCATTACGCCAGAGATGTCATACATTCATCGTCTGCGCTACACTTTGGAGTAAATTTTCTACCCCTGAAGCTATGATGCAATAGTAGGATTGGAGTTGTCACCCAAATATATATAGTTCGATCTTCAATTATAATATATTTACAGATTTTTTTTTTCAAATAAAATACGTAATCAAAGTATGTTAGGCTTCTGAACTGTCCGCCGTGAGTACTTTCTGATTTACCTAGTCCGATGACCAATAAAAATTTTTTATATCATCAAACTTAGGATTAATCAATGAAGCTAATTAAATTTATCTCTTTTTTCTAATAAATTATTCTCATGCCATACTTTTAGCCTTGTTTTTTTTTTCATTAAAAAACAGTATGAAAGATTAATAGTGTGTTTAGCTACATATATAATTCTGAGTCTGTTTTTCCTAAGAAAAATAAAAAGAAAAAGAAAAATATATTTAAAAAAATAGAAAATAATAGCATCGTCATTTTTGTTGTGCACAGAAGGAAGCCTTTTTTTTTTTTTTACTAAAAAATATTTCATTGCAAATCGAATAATCTTGCGTCGTTCAGTTTAATCAAATATCATATTCAGAAAACATGACTCACGCCGAATCCGCCCTTTGTATTCTTCTTCGCTTTGCTTTATAAAAAGAAGTAAGACATCCTACCTCACACACCACGTGACATGACCACAAGACGACGCTGTGGCCCACCGAGAATTGTTTGTTTCGCAATTAGCACGTGACCTATTATTAAAAAGGCTGAAGTAATCGTGACCGTTCGTCTCGTGCGATCCCACAAAAAAACCTAAAAGCACCGCCACTCTGAATGTGCATTCTGGTCCCAAAAACTTATTCAAAAAAAACAAAAGGATAAAGAACCGAGTTAATTCCCTTTTCGTGTTCTTCCACATCTGACATCACCTCGGTCGCAATTTTTTTTTTTTTTACGAATTACAAATTTACATCCTCTCGTCGCTATTAGAAAAGGAATCCAAATAAGCAGGGACCGTCGACAGCGTATCAGACGGCAGGGAGCGACTCAGTTCGCCACGTTTGATCAGATATATCGTACGGTCCGGAAACCTCATCGGTGTAATCAAACAGTGCGCCATCCAACGCTATTGCATCCTCAGTCGCCACGGTTGCCTCCTCCGGCTCCTCCGGCTGCATCCAGAGGCCGAACCCGTCGGCAGCGTCGTCGGGCCCCCAGATCTGGCCGACCCCGGCAACCTCAGCGTCCACCGAAACCCCGACCTCCTCCTCCGCGGCAACCCCGCGCTCGTCCGCAGACGACGGGGCGTCGGTCGGCGGGAGTCCGAGCTCATCGTCAGAGGCCTCGAACAAGAACCCTATATCAGGCTGCGCCACCACCTCATATCTCTCCTCCGAGAGCTGCGAGACGGGAAGCGGAGCAGGGGCCGGGAGGCCGATCTCCTCCTCCAAGCTCTTCATGACAAACTCAAGGTCCTGCTCGCCGGTAGGGCCGGCGTCGTCGTCGAGTATGTCAAAGAGTAGGTCGGCTCTGAGGCGCTTCACCTCCGGCGACACTGCCTCGTCAGCCTCCTCGAAGTGGCGCTTGAGCTCGCCGGAACAATCCATCAGGGGAGAGAATTTGATAGGGATATTTTGGGGAAAGCGATGAAAAATAAGGGTGTTTTGGGCAGGAGGAGAGGATTGAGTCGGGGGCTTATATAGGGATGGCCGTGGTGGTTTTTTTTATAGGATTGAGGATTAAAGTAACAACTGCAAATAAAATTTAAAAAAAAATAAAAGAATGGGAGCGGGTTCTGAGGGCACCCACCTGTGACGTCACCATCACGGACGCCAAGCTTTCCTTAGCCCACTTCTCCAAAATCAATATCGCGGACGTGTCCGTTATGAATCGAATTTGAAGTCTGGATTTGGCGTCCGCGGCTTGGCGTGGTCGCTGGGGCATGTGACTCTGAGAAGCGAGGAGACGTAATTAGTAGGGCAGTTATTTATGGCTTTTGTCATTATTTATTTATTTATTCTAAAAATAGAGCAATTATTTGGACATTATCGAAAATAAATGAGAGAAAGAGCTGCGTTCGTTGCTTTATTTGATTTTCTGGTGGAATTAAGTTTCATTTTTGGTTTAAAATGAATATTATTAATATTATTAGCAGATAACCTAACCGGGGATAAAAAAAAAAAAAACTTAACCCGGGATCAAGGAAGACGGGCACCAACCAACGCAATTTGCTTAGCAGGTTTAATAAAACCACTGGAGCAGAGTGCCTACGTTCAACCGTTTTCTTTTTTTTTTCTTATTAAATTTCTTTATTAAAAAAATTTAGTGAGGTTGAGATTCCTGTCAGAGCCCAATAAGAAATATTATTGAATGTATAATTTAGCAGGATAATACTAAATGATTAAAAATCTGATCAATTAAAATAAAATACTTTATATTTACATTTAAACTAATATATATTAATTAAGATGACAGGTATTAATGGAACACTTTATATTTATTTTCTATTTATTTTTGTTGTATTCAGATCATCATGCGCATGGAAGTCTCAATGGTTCTTACATATGAGAGACATTAGAAGCGCATAAAAAAAAACAAGAGTTAGTTACATGAAATAAACATACAAAATTTTAATATTTAAATTACATTTTGGATTTACTTGGTAAATAAATTAGAAAGGTCGATCTGGTTTCCTAATTAATCGAATGAAACTTAGACAATTAAATTATTAAAATATAAAAAGCCCTTTAAAATATGATTTGCGAGTGGCACCAATAACGAAACCAAATAAATAAGACGGAGAACGGGTCAACGCCGGTGTTAGAAAAATTAACAGTTAGTCAACTCCACAAAATTCCAAGGAAGAAAAATGAAGTATTCCTTGCATTTCAATTCCGACGCAAGCATAACAAATTAACTATCATTTATCGTTCTCATCGGCAAATCCGTTTCTTGACGCAGCTTCCTTGATTGCCCAAAATTAATTAATATGCGCAGTTGGTCCACGTGAAGAATGACCCGATCCGATGGCATGCCATGCGCCAAATTAAGCCGGTTGGAAAACGACTTTTAGTCTTATTTATTATAATGTTACTTGACATCCAATTAATGTTAAAGGTTAGAATCTCATAGATTAGGATATCTCTAAACCTCTTAAAAAAAATTTATATTTCATCATATTATTATTATATCAAAAGTTAAAAATCTTACTTCTTTTAAAAATCACTCTCTATTATCATAAAATCTCTCTCTTTTCAAAATTTCATTTATTTTAAAATTCTCTCTTTATTCTCTCTCCATTAATATTTTTTATAAACCTGATTCTAAAATTTTGATATAAGTTTATTAAAAAAATTATAAATCCCATCTATATAATGAAAAAGGGATTTATATTAGGAGATTTATAGTATAAATTATATCCTATAAACTTTTCACAGATGTCTTTAGAATGAATTCTTTTTCTTCTAATTTTTTAATTATTATTAACGATGTTCAAATAATATTATATTTTATGTGTCTATAATATTAAGGAAAAAGTATTGATTATTTATTTTCTAGCTACTCAAATTTTTGACTATTAAAATTTATCATTAATTGCATGTTATTAGATGTGCACTTGAGAAACACGTGTAGCGTAAGAGAAGTTGAGGAGGTGGGAAGAGATCACTAAGTTAATCCATGAGTTTCAGCTTTTAGAAAGATAATAATAATAATATTTTTTTAATTGGTACGAGGTATCGAGCTATTCGAATTGATTAATTTTAAAATTGATTAATCTGATCTTATAAAAAATTTTCATCGATCATTAAAGTAAATGAAAAAGTACTCATAGAAACTTATCTAGATGGACAATTTTTTTAGACCTGCTTCTCACTAGAGGAAAAATCTCTTGCAATATATCACAATTAAAACTCGATTGAACCTTAGACCCCTTGATTAATCGTTAAAAGATCTAATTATTATATCATAAAATAAAATCACACTTATTAATTAATTAGGATGATTAATTTGTTTTAAAAAAATTGATTTATGATGAAATGTTACCTTAGTTATCAATTATATATATTTTTTATTTGTATTAAGCTATGGTTTTAGAATTTAATTAGAGTTTAGTGTAATATTTAAGATCGGGATTATATGTTGATAGTTCTAAAGTATGAAAAATACATAAATATAACAACTGTAAAATTCACAGTGATCTCTCTTAGTAGATCTTGATCTTCGCTTTTCGTACAAAATAAAAAACTCACAGTGATGCTCAGAGAAGAAGATCGGAGAAGATATCGAAGAGTAACTTGTCGTTGGAAGAACGATCATGAACAAATCGGAAAACTCTTCAAGATTCCATGAGCCAAATCCCTCTATAATGGATGTTCTCCTCTTACAATATTGTGCACACAAACGAACCTTGCATAGAGACCTTTCACGTATGGGACGAACCCTTTCTCTCTAACTTTGCACAAACCTCGCACATAGCAGGCCCCCGCAAGCTCCCCTTTTCTTCTTTGGCTTGGACGCATATATATTAGAGGAAAATGACTCTTCCTCTCCCTCTATTAATGGTGGAATTGAATGGGCTAGAAGATGAAGGAGAATGGGTGCCCTTTTATCTTCTTAACTCCAACATCTCCCACTCATCCAAGTCAATCTATAAATAATGGTACATAGCCTCTTTCCTAGCGGTACATATCCGTTATCCAGGAAACATCCAATCTCCCAGTGGCACACAACTATTATCATAGAGATATCTATGTCTTGTAATTTACCCAAATTAAATAATCTTCATTTACATTAATATGAACATCTCTAATCTCTCATAATGACTATTATGTCAAGAGCATATTTCATATTCAATATTCACAATTATTTCTATACATAACAGAAATGGGTCGACCAGTGAATAACATCAAAAGATGCAAATCTATTTAATTTCCATTTTTAGCTAGAATTTATCCATTCTAATCAGTCACTTTCTTAGTTATGATCCATAGACCGAATCATCCATAGTCAATAGGAAACATGTTAAAGTAGCAGACACTGATTATAACTTCAAGTAGAAAACTAAATAGTCACTTAGGGTAAAATTGAGATTAACTTATAATCTCAAGGGTCTCACATAGTAGAGAAGTAAAGATTCATTCTCCTACTACCCTTCTTGTCGTCATAGCACATGTGGTATGAATCATATACTACGATGTTATTCTCTTTACTAAAAAGAGCACATGTTTTTCTCAAATTTTAACATCGTACATATTTCAATCTAGACATACCTAATGTCTAATCCTGAATTCAACATATGAATTCCAATCAGGCGTTAAGAAGATTCAGTAAATAGTGGGTATATTTACTTCGATCATTACATAAATGATCTCATCTTGACACAATTATCAAGACGACGTTAACTTATAGCTATATCTTTATTCACAGTTACATAAGTTGTCCCATAAGTAACGGTCTTACCTCTATTTATACTTAACAAATAGAGATGATTGTCCATGTGAATGTATCAATCTCAACCTGCCAACATGCTCATCGAGACTTTAATCCAAAATGTAACAACATATACACTGAATAGATCATGGCATTTTATAATGTGTTACATTTTATGAACTCACAAAGACTTCCTAAGAGACCTTGATGATAAAAAATCCACATTTGGATATACCTTCTTGCTAAATGGTGGTGTCATCTCATAAAATAGCAAGAGGTAGGCTTATGTAGCCTTGTCAATAATGGAAGTTGTGTGGCTTGGCTTGTGTAGCCTTGTCGACAATAGAAGCTATATGGCTAGGCTTGTGTAGCCTTATCGACAATGGAAGTCATGTGGCTTGCGCATCAATTGTGCAATAATTTGTCTAGTTAAAAAGATTCCTGAAGTATTTAAAGATTACTGAGGACAGTGGGAGTCCTGTTACAGTGTATTGTGACAGTCAAGCTAAGGATCCAAAATATCACAGCAAAGACAAGCATATAGAATTAAGTATAATTTTGTTATGGATATTATGGGCAAGAAAGTGATAATTCTTGAGTATTCTTATAGTACTATGCTTACAGATCATTTTACTAAGTTATTGCCTAAATAGTCCTTTCAAGGAATCCGCATTTGTATAGCCCCTCAGGCTCATCATAGATCCTTGGAAATAGATATAATAATCTATTATCCTTTTTGAGGTATTTTAAAATCCTCTTCACCGCTTGCTAGTGTCTTAATCCTGAGTTTAATTGAAAACGACTAACTAAGTCAACATCATAGCTTATATCAGGATGAGTACACAACATAGTGTGCATTAAACTACCAACAACACTTGTATATGATTTTTTTCTTCATTTCAGCTATTTCTTAGGAGTCTTAAGATACATACTTGATCTGGTGGTAAGAAAGGGGGGCCCACCCGGATGATGGTCAACGACCCCGTGGCAGTCGCAGTCAAAGTCAACCTACCTGAGCGATCGGCTCGGACAGCGCCCGAGCCAGCGCTTTGACAGCTCGGCCGTTATGCCGAGCTTCCGATGCTCACAAGCTAAGCAGGACTCCTTTTTGTTCAAAGGACCACGCCCGAGCCGACGCTTTGACAGCTCGACCGTTATGTCGAGCTTTCAACGCTCACAAGCTAAGCAGGACTCCTTTTTGTTCAGAGGACCGCGCCAGTCGCCCTCGGTCGAGCGGACGACCCGCTCGGCTCAGCCGTGATACCCATCGAACGACCGGGTGATTGACGGGCCGAGCGTCCCTTCCGCTCGGCCCTGATACCGACAAAAATAACATCTGGCTATATCTTCCTCAAGACAAGCGCCACCGACAGATGGCATGGTCGGCGGCCGAACCAGACAGAGAATCGTACGGTAGAAGCTTCCACTGTCACGTCAGGGATATGTTCGGACAATTGAGGTATGGCGTCAGGCGTACTTTTCTGACACGGCCATTTCTAGGTATGCTTTGAGGAGCGAGCACGCCTCGAAAAGCATGCACGCGCCCCTGGGAGCCCTATATAAGGGCCCCCAACCTTCGACGGAGGTATGCATTCTCATCTACTGTAGCTACATTCTTCATTCTCGTTACTCTGCCTCGATCTCTTCTCGCCGGAGCTGACTTGAGCGTCGGAGGGTTGTCGCCGGGAACCCCTTCCCGGCTCAGTTTTGTGCTTGCAGGTTTTCACCGGAGGCTCACGCCAGTCGGAGCTTCATACGCCGTCTACGAGAGCGCCACATCCCCAGCGTCTATCAACTTAGCACCCGGACATGATCAAATTGGCGCCGTCTGTGGGAACGCACCTGGATCCGGAGCCGAGACGATGGAAGAAGCTGGACGTCAACACACCGTGACTCTCTCCCAAGAAGAGCTCGACGCGCTCATCCAGGCGCGAACAGCGAAGATAGTGGAGCAGCAACAAAAGGCTTACGCCGAGCGGCTGACACAGCAGGCCACCTCAGCGTCAGGTGGCCGAGTAGCACTGGAAGATCGACCGGAGCAATTTTCTACATGGGCGCAGAATATAGGGCAGACCGACACACCAGGAGAGGCATCCACTGCCCCTATTCCATTCCATCGAGCCCTGTTCCACACTCCGTCCGAGCTGGCCTAAGCCAACCAGGGATCATCCGATGAAGCGCCCGTACGGGATGCTAGGAAGGGGAGGCCGCCTCGAACCAAGTTATCCCCCGAGTGGATCAATCGCCAGTTCTCTGAGGCGATCCTATAAGACCCGCTCCCAAAGCACTACGCTTCTCTAGCGATCGGAGAGTACAATGGTACAATCGACCTGGACGACCACCTCGATAAGTTTGACAACGCCGCTACTCTCCATCAATACACCGACAGAGTCAAATGCAGGGTCTTCCTCACCACCCTGTCTAGCTCCGCACAACGTTGGTTCCGGAGGTTGCCGGATAGATCGATTCGAAGTTTTAAGGATTCCCGGACGGTCTTCCTCCACCACTTTGCGAGCAACAGGCGCTACCAAAAGACCAGCGTCAGTCTGTTCTCCATGAAGCAAGGGGTCATAGAGACTCTTCGAGCTTACATCCAGCGATTCAATCAGGCCGCTCTGGACATTCCTGCAGTCTCATCCGAGACCATGATGCATGCCTTCACCCAGGGGCTGATGGATTGCGACTTCTTCCGCTCGCTCATCAGGAAACCGCCGTGCAACTATGACCATATGCTGAAAAAGGCGAGCGAATACATCAACTTAGAGGAGGCGCAAGTAGGGGTGTCAATTCGGGTGGGTCGGGTCGAGTTGGGTCGGGTTGAGTTTTTTTTTTTTTTTTAACCCAACCCGAATCCGACCCGAACCCGAGTTCAACCCAAAACACCTCAACCCGAACCCGAACCCGACCAACCCGATCAACCCGAACCCGACCCATATAACCCGAAAATCCGATTCAAAACGACTTTTTTGGGCTATTTTCCCTATAATTTTTCACTTTTATCTCAATACTCCATCATTATCATACAAATATGATATTAATATACATAAAAACATCTATATTTTTAAAATAAAATTTGATTTAACCCCAAAAAGACCCAAAAAACTCTATATTTAAGCCAACCCGGGTCAACCCGAACCCAACCCGACCCAACCCGAAATTTTTTTACTCTTCAACCCTCCAACCCGAACCCGACCCGAACCCGAAAATGCCCAACCCGAACCTGATTTTTTTCGGGTCGACTCGGGTTGGGTCGTCGGGTCGGGTTCATTTTTGACACCCCTAGGCGCAAGCGACCCGTAAAAAGGAAACACCGACAGAGGTAGCAGCGCCGGCCGAGCGGAGGCCTCAAGACATTCATCAACCATCCAGAGGACCCCGGGTCGAGGGGATGAGGCCGCATCAAAAATCAAGGTCGCACGTTGTCCAACACGTGGCGGCCGAACGACCTAAGCCTAAAGGAAAGGTATGGACTCCCATGTTTTGTTCAATTCATTAGTCGGTAACCCACAACACCGGCGACTGTCGGAGTCTCGCCCCGGTCACTAAGCCAATGAGCTATCGCCGCCGATCGCCTTCGCCTGACCGGCGGCATAATCATCAAAATACCGGACGACGAGAATCCAGACAGTCACCCGAGCAGCGACACCCGCACCAACCAAGAAGCAACCCTCGAGCCTCCCATGAGCGAGCCAGACTGTCTGCTCGGGAGGAAGAAAATAGAAGCAACACCGCTCGGGGGGAAATTAACATCATTGCTGGTGGGCCAACCAGCGGTGACTCCAACTGAGCCCGCAAGTCGTACGCCCGACGGCTGGAGATCCATGCCGTGGGATGCAGCCTAGAGAAGGCGAACGGGCCCGAGATCAGCTTCGGCCCTGGCGACCTCGAGGGAGTTGAAGTATCTCACGACGACGCCCTCATCATCCGAGCGGTAATAGCAAACTACACTATTCATTGCATCTTTATTGACAAAAGGAGCTCAGTCAACATCATCTTCAAGAAGGCGTTCGACTAGCTTCAGATCGATAGGGCTGAGCTGCTGCCTATGACAACACCTCTGTTCGGATTCACTGGTAATGAGGTTCAGCCGGTCGACCAGATGAAATTGGTTATTTCGCTCGGTGAAGAGCCGCTCAGAAGGACGCGGACCACTAACTTCATCGTAGTGGACGCGCACTCGGTGTACAACGTCATTTTGGGCCACCAGCCCTCAGTGAATTCTGGACTGTCGTCTCGACATTTTATCAAAAGATCAAGTTCCCTGTCGAAGACCAAGTGGGAGAGGTCAGAGGCGATCAGTTGGCAGCACGATGCTGTTATGTGGAGATGGTCCGAGCTGAGTCGAGGTCCACTCGGAAGGCCCCCCGGATCGAGGTAAATGCTATAACTGAAAGGCCTCCCACCTTAGTTTATGAAGAAAAAGAAGAAGTGCATATCCGGGATGGCCGACCGGAGGCCACCACCTTCGTTGCATCAGACTTGGAAGTGGGCCCGAAGGAGGAGCTGATCAGGTGCCTACAACGCAACAACGACGTCTTTGCGTGGTCAACACATGAGCTACCAGTCATCTCGCCGAGAGTCGCACAGCATGAGCTCCATGTCCGTCCGGACGCTCGTCCCGTCAAGCAGAAGAAGCGGGACTTTAGTGCCGAGTAGAACGTCATCATCTGAGCGGAAGTCGAGAAAATCATGGAGGCTGACCACATACGAGAGGTGCAGTTCCCAAGCTGGCTAGCGAATGTGGTGCTGGTCTCCAAACTAGGTAATAAGTGGAGGGTCTGCATCGACTTATGGGATATGAATAGGGTGTGCCCAAAAGACTTTTACCCTCTGCCCCGAATTGACCAGATGGTAGACTCAACCGCTGGATGCGAGCTGATATGCATGTTGGATGCTTACCACCAAGTGCCGCTTGCCTGAGAAGACCAGGAGAAAGTGAGTATCATTACAGCGGACGACACCTACTGCTACAACGTAATGCCGTTTGGACTAAAGAACGCCGGTGCCACATACTAGCGGCTCATGAACAAAGTGTTCCGGAAGCAGATCGAGCGAAACCTGGAGGTATACGTTGATGACGTACTTATTAAATCAATCTGAGCGGTCAACCTTTGTGCATATATATAAGAAACCTTCGGGATGCTGAGGACATACGGGGTCAAGCTAAATCTCCAGAAGTGTCTGTTCGGAGTAAAGAGTGAGCGCTTTCTGGGGTACATCGTTACCGAGCAGGCCATAGAGGCAAATCCTAGTAAAGTGAAAGCGCTGCAAGACATGTCGCCTCCCATAAACCTAAAGGAAGCTCAGCGCCTCATAGGACGAATAACCGCGCTGTCCAGATTTATCTCGAAGACCGTCGACCAGAGCTTTCCCTTTTTCAAGATTCTGCACCGAGCTACCAAGTTCCAATGGGATGCGGAGTGCGACAAGGCCTTCGAAGAGCTCAAAGTATATCTCAATTCCTTACCTGTGTTAGCCAAGCCGGTCGCCGGGGAGCCCCTTAGAGTTTACTTGTCCTGGACTGAATATGCTGTCAGGTCGGCTCTTGTGAGGCCGGACGGTGAGGGACAACGTGTGTACTTCTTAAGCCACCTACTAAAGGATGTTGAGTCTCGCTACACTGGTCTCTAGAAGTTGGCTTTTGCACTGGTACTTGCCGCTCGGAAGCTCCGCCCTTATTTCCTGGTGCACCCGATCGTTGTGATGACGAACAACCCCTTGGGAAGGGTCCTTCTCAATCTAGAGGCTTCCGATCGGCTAATCAAATGGACCACAGAACTTAGTGAATTCGACATACGGTATCAGCCCCGGACGACCATCAAGGCGCAGTCGTTAGCAGACTTTGTCATTGAGGTGCAAGATCCCGAGCCCAAAGCCACTTGGAAGGTGTACGTGGACGGATCATCCACTCGGCAAGGAAGTGGGATCGGTGTGCTGTTAATCTCCCTCCACGAAGAACGGATGCACTTGTCCGTACGGCTGAATTATCGAGCGACCAATAATGAAGCAGAGTATGAGGCACTGATAGCGGGCCTGCATGCCGCTCGGCATGTGGGAGCCAACAGGGTCTTGATTCATTCAGATTCACAGTTGGCTGCTCGGCAACTTTCGGGAGCATTCGAGATAAGCAGTGTTAGGCTCAAGCTTTATGCGGAAGCCTTCGAAAAACCATAGGCCAGTTTTCGAGAGGTGCTCATCCAGAAGATCCCCCGAGCGGAGAATCAGGCTGCAGATGAACTGGCTAAGCTTGCCAGCTCGATATCACCGATCGTCATTCAACAGCCGATCGAGCAGGTATCTCTGGTCGACCACATCGACCGGATGGAGGGGCTCACATTTCCAAATGACTAGCGGATGGCTATGTTGGTTGCTACTCGGAAAACCTAGAGGTTCCACTGTACAAAAATTTTGTACAAAGGTCTGAACCTTTTCCTAGCTACCATGTGTTCTTTTAAATTAAATTTTGGATCGCCTGCGGAACTTAACACGTTTGATCCAAAACTTAATCTATTTGTTCTTTTAGGTTTTGACTTGGATCTCCTGCGGAACTTAACACGTTCGACCCAAGTCACCTTAAGTTATTAATTCCATTAAATATTAATTTCCATAATTGGTTCCCAGTACTGACGTGGCGAGGCACATGGCCTTCTTGGATATGGGAGCAACCACCACCGACTAGACAAAACCTTTTATAGAAAGCTAATATTTAATTTCCTAAAATAACTTTAGGTTAACCGAAAAGAACAATCAAATCACAAGGGAAAGAAAAACAAAAGAACACTATATCGAAAACAAATTCGAAAGTTTAGAATCGTATGCCTCTTGTATTTAGTATTATTTCCAAAAATAACTAGTATGATGCGGAAACAAAAATTACTAGTTATACCTTTTAGAAAGACCTCTTGATCTTCTACCGTATTCCTCTTCTAACCTCGGACGTTGTGTGGGCAACGATCTTCCGAGATGAGAACCACCAAGCACCTTCTTCTTCCTTACAAGTTTCGGCCATCAAAACTTCTCCTAGGATGAAGAGGTTCGGCCACCACCACCATGCTCCAAGGGATGCTAGAAAAGAGGCTTCTTTTCTCTCCTTCTTCTCCTTCTTAGATCCGGCCACCAAAGATATCTCCACCATGAGAAGGTTTCGCCACACAAAGGAGAGGAGAGGAAAGAAAGGGCCGCCACACCCAAAGAGAAAAGAGAGGAAAATAGAATAGAGTCGTTCACCTTGAAGCTTCCTCTACCCCTCTTTTAATCCTTGGTCTTGGCAAATAAGGAAAATTTAATAAAAATTCCTTAATTCTTTTGCCATTGAAAAGGAAAATTTATTTAATTAAAATAATTTTCTCTTTCAAATTATAATGGCCGGCCACTCTTCTCCCCAAAACAAGGAGAGTTTTAATTAAAAAAATTAAAACTTCCTAATTTGTTTCTAGAAATTTATAAAAATTTCTCCAATAATTTTAATCCCTTCATGATTGGTTAATAAAAGAAATTTTATAAATTAAAATCTTTCTTTAAACATGTGGATAATTTCCAAAAAGGAAAGTTATCTCTAAAAATTAAAATCTCCTTTCAATCTACAAATAAGGAAAGATATTAAATCTTTTTTTAATCTTTTGTAGAAACTAATAAAAGAGAATTTTTAATTTTTAAACTTTCTTTTAAATCATGAATATAATTAAAAGGAAAGTTTTTACCAAAATTAAAATCAATCTTTTAATCTACAAATAAGGAAAGAGATTTTAACTCTTCTCTTAATCTTTTGTAGAATCTTATAAAAGGAAGGATTTAAATTTTTAAACTCTCTTTTAAATTATATTATCCACATAATAAAAATTTTAAAATTAAAATTCCTTTTTATTTTAATAGGGACGACCACATGAATTCACCCATGAATATACCCATGGCCGGCCCTAGCTTGGCCGGCCCCTATAGGATGGGTAAGAAGGTGGGTATAGGTGGGTATAGTACTCTATAATTAAGAGGCTACGATAGGGACCGAGAGGAGGAATTGGTTTTGGTCTCCCGATAAAATTAAGCATCCCGTGCTCGCCCCGAACACACAACTTAATTTTATCAATAATAATTCATTCCACTAGAGAACTATTATTGAACTACCGCATCAATCCCAAATTACATTTTGGGCTCATTCTTATCATGAGTGTGTTAGTCTCCCTGTGTTTAAGATAACAAATGTCCACTAATTAAGTAAGTTACTGACAACTCACTTAATTAATATCTAGCTCCAAGAGTAGTACCACTCAACTTCATCGTCATGTCGGACTAAGTCCACCTGCAGGGTTTAACATGACAATCCTTATGAGCTCCTCTTGGGGACATTCTCAACCTAGATCACTAGGACACAGTTTCCTTCTATAATCAACAACACACACTATAAGTGATATCATTTCCCAACTTATCGGGCTTATTGATTCATCGAACTAAATCTCACCCATTGATAAATTAAAGAAATAAATATCAAATATATGTGCTTGTTATTATATTAGGATTAAGAGCACACACTTCCATAATAACTGAGGTCTTTGTTTCTTTATAAAGTCAGTATAAAAGAAATGACCTCTAATGGTCCTACTCAATACACTCTAAGTGTACTAGTGTAATTATATAGTTAAGATAAACTAATACCTAATTACACTACGACCTTCCAATGGTTTGTTCCTTTCCATTATGGTCGTGAGCTACTGTTTATAATTTATAAGGTACTGATAACGTGATCCTCTGTGTGTGACACCACACACCATGTTATCTACAATATAAATTAATTGAACAACTACATTTATCATAAATGTAAACATTTGACCAATGTGATTCTTATTTCTAGATAAATGTTTATACCAAAAGCTAGGCATTTAGTATACACTCTAACAGGCTATAGCAGAATTTCTGAAGTCAGGAGCAGCACCCTCCGATCGGGAGGAAGCGCATCTGCTTAGGAGGAGATCTGGTCGGTTCGTCCTCATTGGCGCCAACTCTACAAAAAAGCGTTCTCCAGGCCTCTGCTCAAATGTGTTGGTCCGGAGGATGTGGACTATATTTTGCAAGAAGTACATCAAGGGTCTTGTGGAGGACACCCGGGCGACCGCTCGTTGGCAAGGAAGATTCTGCTAGCCGGGTACTTTTGGCCGACCCTCCAGGAAGATGCCGCTCGGACCGTCGCCACATGCCTTTCCTGTCAGAAATATCACAACTCCACCCATCGGCCCACTGAGGAGATGAAGGCGTCTACAGTATCCTGCCCATTCGACTAGTGGGGCATGGATATTGTGGGACCTTTCCTGATGGCGACCGGGCAGCGGAAGTTTTTACTTATGGCGGTGGACTACTTCTCCAAATGGGTCGAGGTCGAGCCATTGGCGAAAATAACCAAGCAGATGGTCAAGAAGTTCATCTAGCAGCACATAATATGTCGGTTCGGTATTCCACGTCGGCTAGTGTCTGACAATGGGTGGCAGTTTGTCAGACAACAGCTCCGAGAATGGTGCGAGGGGTACGACATACAGCAACACTTCATCTCTGTAGCCTATCCGCAAAGCAACGGGCAGGTCGAGGTCACCAATCGGGAGATCCTTCGGATTCTTCGAGTTCGACTCGACCATGTCGGTGACAGCTGGGTAGATGAGCTACCCGGTGTGTTATGGGTGATTCGCACTACCCCTAAGGAAGGAACGGGGGTCATGCCTTTCCACTTGGTGTATGGAGGAGAGGCTTTCGTTCCCGTGGAGGTCGAAGTAGAATCCGATCGGGTGCAACAGTACGACGCAAGTAACGCCGAGCGGAGAGAGCTGGAGCTGGACTTGATAGACGAAGCACGAGCCAAAGCAGTCGTCTGGCTAATGGTGTACCGGCAGAGAATGAAGCAGAATTACAACAGGCGAGTAATTCCCATGGCATTCCATGTCGGTGACCTTGTATGGAAGAAGGTAAAGCCGGTTGGCGATGTGAGCAAGCTGGAGGCTCCCTAGGCTGGGCCCTTCAAGGTTGTCGAAAAGCTTCGATCGGGTGCCTATTACCTTGAAGACGAAGACGGACGACAGCTAGAACGACAATGGAGCGATAACCATCTCCAGCCGTACCGAGCTGGTTGAAAGGTGTGCCAATATAATTCATTAAGTGTATTTCCGTTTTTCGGTATCCTTTGATCACAGGAAGTAATTCATGACACACAAGGGTATAACTGGTTTGCGCCAAATGGCTACACTCCATCAAGCCGTCGAGCGGCAACTATAAACCCCCCGGCCTGAAGACCGTCGAGCAGCGACGTTAAACTCTAGAGTCGAACCGGCGACTATAAACCCCCCGGCTTGAAGACCGTCGAGCGGCAACGTTAAACTCTAGAGTCAGACCGACAACTATAAACCCCCCGGCCCGAAGACCGTCAAGCGGCGACGTTAAACTCTAGAGTCGAACCGGTAACTATAAACCCCTCGGCCTGAATACCGTCGAGCGACGACGTTAAACTCTAGAGTCGGACCGGCGACTATAAACCCCCCGACCTGAAGACCGTCGAGCGACGACGTTAAACTCTAGAGTCGAACCGGCGACTATAAACCCCCCCGGCCTGAAGACCGTCAAGCGGCGACGTTAAACTCTAGAGTCGGATCGGCGACTATAAACCCCCCGGCTTGAAGACCGTCGAGCGGTGACGTTAAACTCTAGAGTCAAATCGGCGACTATAAACCCCCCGGCCTGAAGAACGTCGAGCGGCGATGTTAAACTCTAGAGTCGAACCGGCGACTATAAACCCCCCGGCCTAAAGACCGTCGAGCGGCGACGTTAAACTCTAGAGTTGGACCGACGACTATAAACCCCCCAGCCTGAAAACCGTCGAGCGGCGACGTTAAACTCTAGAGTCAAACCGGCGACTATAAACCCCCCGACTCGAAGTCCGTTAAACGACAACCTAAGGGTCGGTTCGGCAAGAATGAATATCCGATCAAAAGCATCTCTAAATCACCGAGTAGTGGACGAGTGATGGTTCCATATCCAGGCGTCGCTATCCTAGAACTTATCATAAATCAAGGTCAAGTATCCCACTCGGACCTAAGCAATCAACCAATGATAGGAGTAAACACGGGAAGACTAACTTTAATTAAAAAAAAAGTTCCTGCCAAACGGCTAACATACATCAACAGCTTACAAAATAATTAGCCCTCCTCACTCCAGATAATCAAAGATCAAGTTGGGGATGGCTTCGACTAGCCCGGCTAGGTCCTTAGGCGGGATAGCCATCACTTCAGGAAGGTGACCCTTACCCTTTAGATAAGCAGTCGTAGAATTAATGGCTTCCTCAAAGGCAATGACGAGCCAGTCACATACCTTATGGACAAAATCTTCCGAGCAGATATAAGTTTGCCTCATCACAGCAAGGTGACTTGATTCGCCATCCTGGTACTCCTTGAGGGCGGCTCGAGAAGCTTTGAGGGCATCCTGGAGATTCTTCAGTTTTCCCTGGCATTCAGTTTGCTCCACCGATCGACTTATCCGTTCGGCTGACAGCAGGTAAGCCAATTCCTGGATACGTTGCTCCGGTGCTGGGGCCTCAACATTTTTTGCGTCTAGATCAACAATGACCCTGTTCTTCCCTGTAGTCGCCAGCTTGATCTCCTGGTCAAGTGTCTTGACCCTGGCTTCAAGTCGAGCCACCATGGTTTCCAGTCCAGAGGATTTATGCCGCTCATCTTCCAGGAGCCTCTTTGTCTTGACCAGCTCGGCCTTCAGCTCAGCAGGTGAAGGCCCCTAGGCCGAGCCTCCCCCGGAAATCTTAAGTTTCTTCAACTCTTCCTCCAGCAGCGCAAAGCGGTTGCTGACGACGATGCTCTCCACCCAGCTCTACACTCAGATAAAATAACATTGAAAGCCTAGCAAAATAATAATGTAAAGGGAGGTTGGAGAGGCATACACCGATGGCTTGCTGCAGATGGCTGTCACAGAGCTGACCAGGGGTCATCAGGGCTACACGGGCCCTCGCATCCTCCCATACTTTGGCAAGCGGTCCACGGACGGTGATCTGATGCTCGAGAATTATGGGTCGGCCAGCTTCTAGAATGAACTCTTCTGTTGGTAGGTGCAGGATGACCTTAACCACTCGGCTGTCGCTCGGAGTAGACTGAGCTAAACCTGAAGGACCGGAGGACTGGCCGGTCAGAGCAAAAGTGATGCCAGAGCGACGTATACGTCGACGGGCCGGGGGTAGAGAACTGACTGGTTGCGCTTCAATAGGATCTACCGGTAGATCGAGCTGTGAAGGAGTTCGATCCAAGGAAATTGCTTCGATCAAAGCTGGAGCCAGGTCAACCCCTGCGGAAGGAACGCTAACCTGCTCAGACACCTGCTCCGCAGGTGTAGCCGACCGGGCGAGTATCTCCGTCCGGCGCCGTTTACGAAATACCAAAGGAGCATCCTCGCCCGAGTGCTCCACGTCCTCGTCTTGAGTAGAGGGGTGTCTAGCGGACGAAGTAGCATCGCCCACCGCTTCAGTTGTAGAATCCCGAACGGCCGATCCACCGATAGCAGTAGGTGCTTCACCGCTCTCACCTTCGTGTGAGCCGACCGACGCAATGCCAAGGTCGGCCATCTCCTTAGCAGTCGCCGCTTCAATCTCGGCAACCCTCAACCTCATCCGCTCGGTAGCGCGAGCGCGCATCATGATGTCAGCTGCAGAAAGGGAAAATAAATCAGTTAGATCAAAAGGAAAAAAGGATCAAGAGAGCTCTTACCCATGCTGCTCGGAAGTTTCGAGCGGATCGGACTTAGCCCGAACATGTATAACATGCCCTCAGAGAGTAGTTCGTGGATGTTGAACTTTTGGCCGACCATCATGTGGGTTGCGTGAAAGTAGGTCGGTTGGCTCTTATATTTACCAAGCTCTGGTGGAGAGGGTACGGTGGTCTGCCACTTGGTTCGGAAGGGTGGCGACTCGGGCAAACACAGAAAGAAAAAGTATTCTTTCCAGTGTTTATTAGAAGTGGGCATTTTGTCGAATAAGACAAGGCCGATCCGAGACTGGAAAAGGAAAGTACCCCACTCGGACTGTTTGGGATAGTAGAAGTAATGGAAAATCTTGGGAACTAAAGGGATGTCGTGCAGCCTAAATAAGACAACTACGCCGCACAACAATCTAAATGTGTTTGGAACGAGTTGGCCGAGCGGGAGGCGAAAATAATTACATACTTCAATGACGAACGGATGTATGGGAAAATGCAGACCAGCCATAAACTAGTCTTGGAAGAAACAAGTAGTGCCGGTCGGCGGATCATGAGGCCGATCAGATGGAGTAGCTAATATTAATTTATGGTCAGGAGGAAGTTCGAAGGTGCGGACGAGGCTCGCCGCGTCACCTGCATCAAACCGGCTCTCCATGGTAGTATACCAGAGGCCGGGAGTAGGGTCAGACGGTTGTGACGAATTCGCCATCGTCGGAACAGTGGAGAAAGCGAGAATATAGGGAGGTCAATGAAAAAGATGACGGGGAAACACTAAAAGCTCAAAAAGATGAGAGAAATAGAGGCAAAGACAAGAAGGAGCAATGACCTTACACGGAGGATGGAAGAAAAGCGAGAGTCGATGGAGCCCGAAACACAAATCGTTGACGGAGTGATGAGCACCGAATAGCCGGAGCACCAAAACGCGAAGACTGCTAAATGAAGCAGAGACAACATGACGACTTTATAAAAAAGAGGTTCGGCCGAGCGGAGCCATTCGATCTAGGATGCGGGCCCCAAGACACAAATCGCACAGTTGAATTCAAACCGCCAAAGGTCACATCAAGCATGTGGCCTCGAGCGTGCGATGACAACGGCGGTGCCACGTGGCTGTCAATCATAGGAGGGCATTTAATGAACGCCATTACGAGGGCGTGGCCGCGCGCGTGCTCGACCCTAATGGATGGGATTTGCAAGCATTCCGAGGAGATCTGAGGCAGCTCATCGTTGACTATCTTCAGATAGGCGAACCAATCAGTAAAAATTCTGCCAAGTGATAGCGGGCATGCTTCCGATCGGCGTTATGAGGTAGTGTGAGGGCCGCTCAACTTCCCTGACTGGTCAGCCCTGTGTCGGCAGACTAGTCCAGGCAGTCGGACTTACAGCCTCCTTCGACTAGACTTGAGGAAGAGGCACGTGATCCGGTGGTAAGAAAGGGGGGCCCGCCCAGATGATGGTCAACGGCCCCGTGGCGGTCGCAGTCAAAGTCAACCTACCTGAGCGATCGGCTCGGACAGCGCCCGAGCCAGCGCTTTGACAGCTCGACCATTATGCCGAGCTTCCGACGCTCACAAGCTAAGCAGGACTCCTTTTTGTTTAGAGGATCGCGCCCGAGCTGGCGCTTTGACAGCTCGACCGTTATGCCGAGCTTCCGACGCTCACAAGCTAAGCAGGACTCCCTTTTGTTCAGAGGACCGCACCAGTCACCCTCGGTCGAGTGGACGACCCGCTCGGCTCAACCATGATGCCCATCAAACGACCGGGTGACTGACGGGCCGAGCGTCGGCTCTCGATACCGACAAAAATAACATCTGGCTATATCTTCCTTGAGACAAGCGCCACCGACAGACGGCATAGTTGGCGGTCGAACCAGACAAAGAATCGTACGGTGGAAGCTTCCACTGTCACGTCAGGGATATGCTCGGACCATTGAGGTATGGCGTCAGACGCACTTTTCTGACACGACCATTTCTAGGTATGCTTTGAGGAGTGTGCATGCCTCAGAAAGTGTGCACGTGCCCCCTTGGGAGCCCTATATAAGGGCCCCCAACCTTCGACGGAGGTATGCATTCTCATCTACTGTAGCTACAGTCTTCATTCTCGTTACTCTACCTCGATCTCTTCTCGCCGGAGCTAATTTAAGCGTCAGAGGGTCGTTGTCGGGAACCCCTTCCCGGCTCGGTTTTGTGCTTACAGGTTCTCACTAGAGGCTCACACCCGTCGGAGCTTCATACGCCGTCAACAAGAGTGCCACGTCCCCAGCGTCTGTCGACTTAGCACCCGGACAGGATCAATACTTTTGCTCAAAATAGTACATCTCGCTACAAGTCTCTGTTCAATGTTGCAATCTGACATATTGAAATGTTGTAGCATCTTAGTCATATACGTATAAGATTTTTGAGATAAACCCAAAAGCTTTTTCGATTAATCTTTTATGATCTTCACTCCTAAAATGTACTTAGCTTCTCTTCACAAATAATACCCTTCATTTGGGTATATCCTTTTGCAACTAGTCGAGCTTTGTATCAATTAATCGATCCATCTGCTTTCTTCTTGATTTTGAGAATCAACTTATTCCCAATAGCCCTTCGGCCTAGAGGAAAATCGACTAAATCCCAAACTTGATTCTTTCTCATTGACTTCATTTTCTCATCCATTGCAACTTACCTTTTTTTCTCTAACTGAGCATCTGAATGCTTCCTCAATTGTTCAAGGTTCATTGTGTCAACTGAGAGTGTTATTAATGCCTTATTCTCAATATCAAACTATTTCCGAAGTTTAATCTTACGAACACTTCTTCATAAGTTGGGTTGTTGAGAAATCAACTTATGACTTAGCAAATCACTCTCACTAGATTGACTAGACTTAGAGATCTCTTTTGACACCTCTCTGATTGATAATATCTCATCCTCTAAAAAAATGGAACACTTTTATCAACATCACCTCTGATTGAGAACTCTGTTTCGAGAAAAGTCGCATCTCTCAAATCTATTTCGAAGATGGTTCCATCTATTTTCTCACCTGTGAAAATATAACCTTTGGAGGTCTTATGATATCTAATAAAAATACACTTCTTACTCCTAGGTCCCAGTTTTTAATACTTGTGAGAACTATCATGAACATAAGCAGCTGACCCCCAAGGTCTCAGATTATTTAAATCAGATTTTCTGCCTGTCCAACATTCATATGGGGTGGATGGAACTAACTTTGAAGGCCCTTTGTTAAGTATATAAGTCGTAACTAATAATGCATCTCCCCATTAGGAGATCAGCAAAATTACCTTGTGCAATCATACACCTAACCATATCTATAAGAGTTATATTTCTTCTTTCAGCAACCTCATTTTTCTATGGAGTTCCTGGGATTATTAGCTGTCTAATAATCCCTCAATCATTACACATTGTCTTGAATCGATCATACAAATATTCTCCTCCATGATCAGTACGTAAGGTTTTAAGCTTAATTGATTTTCAACTTTGTTCAAATAACGATTAAAACAATCTAATGCTTCTGATTCATGAGTGATCAAATACAGATGACCAAAATGAGAGAAATCATCAATAAATGTAATGAAATAAGAAGTTCTATGTCTAGCCTTTACATTCATTGGACCACAAATATCTGAATGAATTAATTGCAATGACAATTCAGCTCTTATAGCCTTACCAAATGGTTTCCTAGTTGCTTTTCCAACAAGACAATGTTCACATATAGACAAGTGAATCTTATCCTGAGTATCCAATAGATCTTCTCTAGCCAACCTATTCATACGTTCTTGTTCTATGTGTCCTAATCTAGTATGTCAAACCCCATTAGTTATATCTGCATCACTAGTTAGAGCAATGTTTAAAAAATAGCCCTCGATAACACAATTGACATCTAGTTCTACATTAAGAACCATAAAACCATTTGATAAAAAAATCATATCTGATTGACACTGAGTCACTCTTAAGTTCAACTCTCCGGCTATAAAAATTAAATAATACCCTAAATCAAGAAGATCTATAACGAAAATAAGATTCCGTCAAATTTCAGAAGCATACAGGACATCATATAGAAATAAAATACTACCACAACGAAGGTTGAGTTTGCAAGTGCCGACTCCTTTGACTTCAACTCCTACATTGTTTCCTACATAGATCCATTTATTGCTAGTTGGTACCTGTCAGTACTCTACAAATGTAACTCACTCCTGAGCTACATGGTTGGTTATTCTCGAATCTATAATCCACAAAGGATAAGAATAAGCTAACAATATTGAACTAGTAATAAAATGCTCAGGAAAAAAAGACACACTTGCATTATTTCAATCTGGTCTTCTTTCCTTTCTTCTTAATTGGGCCTTGTCTTACAGTAACAACTTCTTTCTTCTTTCCCTTCCCCTTCTTGGATCCAGATGATCCAACAAAAGTAATAACCACATAGGCTAGTCCAGAAATCTTTACGGATTCAACTCTCTCCGCCTCCAATTCTACATGGCATGAGATGTCAATGAAAGTCTTAATACTCTCACTGTGAGTTAGGGTCTTCTTCATAGTCTTCCGGGATCAGACTCATGTTCATTTTGGATCAAGTCTAAAAACTCTCCCAAAACATGAATCCTTTTGGTTGTTTGACAACCCTCCCGCTACGATGATGTACTGTCTATAATTGTATATCAATTGTGATACGTGTTGCAGTTTCTTGTGATATTTCATCTTGTACAGTTGGTACTAGATTAGACATGTCCTTTATAATTTCTTTAAAACAAATTTACTTATGGGCTTGTGGTTTATTACATAGTCCTTTTCTAAAAATCGGTCATTGATGCTAACAATAACCTTATGATTTTTAAGACTATAAACCTACTTTCATTTCTCTAGGATAACTTACAAACAAGTGAATTCCTGTCCAACTTATCATTGTCTCTCTTCAGCATATGTACTGGACTACCTGAATCCGAATATGCTTCAAAATAGGCTTATGCCTATTTAGCAATTCTATATGAGTAGAGAGTTCTGACTTTGGAAGGTACTATGTTCACTTCCGTTTCCAGAGTATATCCTTAAAATGAATTTGGTAATTTTCCAAATAACTCATCATCAATCTACTTATTTCCATAAGAGTCCTATACCTTCCTTTTTCTACACCATTCTGTAGGGGTGTACCAGGTGCAGTTAGTTGGGATTGAATCCCTACTTCTGATAAGTGACTCCTAAATTCTCCCAAGAGGTACTTGCCACTACGATCTCATTATAGTGTCTTGATACTTTTACTTTGACGTTTCTCCATATCAGCCTCGTACTCTTTGAACTAATCAAAGAACTTAGACTTGCGACACATCAAGTAAATGTATCCGTATCTTGAATAGTTGTCTATAAAATAGACGAAATATTCGATACTAACTCTTGTCATAGGATCACACAAATCAGAATGAACCTATTCTAATGTATCTTTGACTCCATACCCCTTATACTTAAAAGCTTCTTGGTTATTTTTCCTTCCAAGTAAGACTCGCAGGTTGGAAAGATTTCCACTACCAATGAACCCAAAAGTTCATCAGCTACCAATGAATCCTACTCAAGTTAATATAACCTAGCCCTAGATGCCAAAGATATAATTGGTTCATTTTCGAAGATTACTTTCTCTTAAAGTTAAAAGATGTGTTACTAATTTCCATTTGTTGCATCGTGAGAGTTATTGGATTTATAAATTTCCAACCAACGTACCAGAACAGATAACTTCCCTCTTTTTCTTAATAACAACTTTGTTATTAAAAGAGGCAGAATATCAAGTTTTGTGAATAGTTTAGAAACTGAAAACTAGTTCTTTCTAAACTTGGTACGTAAAGACAATTACTTAAAATCCATATTTTATCAAAGGATAAACATCTCCCACTGCAACAGCTGCCATTTTTATAGCAGTGCCCATGTGGACGGTGTTTTTATTTTCATTTAGTTGTCGGGTTTCCTGGAACCCTGCAATGAATTGCGGACATGATTAATGGCATCTGTATCTACACTCCAGGTTCTGGTAGATAACACCACTAAACATGTTTCAACTAATGAATTAAATACACCTATATTGTTCTTTAGTTCTAAAAAGACAGACTACCTTAATGTCCAAGTCCTATTTCCAATCATTACAATCGGGACTACTAAGTCTTTTCTATAGTATAACAACTAGGGAATTGACAAACATTTTAAATCCTAAGAATCACAAAAATATTTGGTCAAGATCAATTCCTTAAAATCTCCATGAATTTTGTATGCCACGATAGTGTGGACGTATACAAAATCAAAGAAGAGATTTTATCCATTAATTTTATTATCTCATCATCTTTACTTTATGACGAATAAAATTAATAGTTGATCTTTCTTTGATCAAATATTTGGTCAAAACTTTTGAATTTAAAATAACATTGATTCCTCAAACAATATTATTTAAATTCACCAACACCTCAAACACCGTGAATTTTGCATGCCACGATAGTGTGGACGTATACAAAATTAAACATTTGTAAGAGGAGGGGTTTACCCATTAATTATCTTGTCAATAAATCTTTATGACAAATAAAATTACCTCAAACACCATGAATTTTGTATGTCATGATAGTGTGGACGTATACAAAATCAAACATTTGTAAGAGGGGTTTTTAATTTTATTATCTTGTCAACTTATTTATTTGACAAATTAATAGTTGGTTTTCTTCAGTCGCACAAATAATAGCAGTGCCTCCGATGGGGAGGATACTATTAGACGCGTCTAAGTGTATACCATTACTTGACACTAAGTCCATTAATAAGATTGTGCCCCTTCCGATGGGGAAGATCACATGCTCTTAATTAACTTCCTATAGTCATCCAAAATGGAAGTTTAATCTAGTGATCTGCAAACAAGCTCATCCGATATGGAGGAAGGCACTCAGAGCTAACGCGCAAACTTGTTGCATCACTTATAAACCAGTAATGGAGACCGTGGAATTTATTTAAAAATAAATCTCTCTCCCACTTAGTTATTTAAAGTGAGGAATTTTGACTATGCTAGCCTACTTAACATGCATACTAACAAGCACACACAGCACAACATAAAAAGCAATAAATAGAAAAACTAATTTTCAACTATCATGGCTTTTATCTATTGCTGTCCTCCGTGTGTCGCCAACCCTAGCTGCTGCCATCTTTGGCCACCGCCACCGGGTCTAGTTGTCGCATCCATCTTGCTCCTTGTTCCGCTGCGCCACTGATCCTCAAAAGGTTCCACGCCTTGCAAGATTCGATCCGCGACATAAATAGAATTTTACATTTTTCGATCCTATATTCCTCGAAGGAATGTACATATATCTAGATCAAAAAATAAAATCCTAATAAAACTAAATACAGCTCCTGCTGTATTTTATAATACAATCATGCACACACAATAAAATGCCCTTGACATGTCCAAGGGTCCAATCACACACACAATATCTATAAGTCATAATAGTTGAATCCTGCATCCACAAAGTTAGCACATACTACTATTATCCTGCCTAAATTATGTATGACATGTGCATAATTAAACTAATACCAAATATACAGAGGCAAAACCCTAGCTCTGATACCATTTGTTGGATGCTACTCGGAAAACCTAATGGTTCCACTGTACAAAAATTTTGTACAAAGGTCTGAACTTTTTCCTAGCTAGCATGTGTTCTTTTAAATTAAACTTGGATCGCCTGCGGAACTTAACACGTTTGATCCAAAGTTTAATCTATTTGTTCTTTTAGGTTTAGACTTGGATCTCCTGCGGAACTTAACACTTTCGGTCCAAATCACCTAGATTATTAATTCTATTAAATATTAATTTCCAAAATTGGCTTCCAGTACTGACGTGGCGAGGCACATGGCCTTCTTGGATATGGGAGCAACCACCACCGACTAGACAAAGCCTTTTAAGGAAAGTTAATATTTAATTTCCTTAAATAACTTTAGGTCAATCGAAAAGAACAATCAAATCACAAGGAAAAAGAAAAATAAAAGAACACAACATCGAAAATAAATTCGAAATACTAGAATCGCATGCCTCTTATATTTGGTATTTTTACAAAGAAATAAAACTAGCATGATGCGGAAAAACATTACTAGTTATACCTTTCTTTTGAAGATAAAGACCTCTTGATCTTCTACCGTATTCCTCTTCTAACCTCGGACGTTGTGTGGGCAACGATCTTCCGAGATGAGAACCACCTTTTCACCTTCCTTCTTTCTTCTAGATTTCGGCCACAATAAATTTCTTCAAGGATGAAGAATTTCTACCACCACCAATGCTCCAAGGGATGCTAGAGACGAGGCTTGCTTTCTCTTCTTCTTCTCCTTCCTTGATCCGGCCACAAACAAGAGCTCCACCAAGAAGATAGGTTTTGGCCAACAAGAGGAGAGGAGAGAAATAGGGTCGGCCACCAAAACCAAAGAAGAGAGGGAGGAAAAGAATAGAGGTTGTTCACCCATGAAGGCTCCTCCACCTCCTCTTTTATAATCCTTGGTCTTGGCAAATAAGGAAATTTTAATAAAAACTTCCTTAATTATTTTGCCATGAAAAGGAAAAATTTATTTAAATAAAAATAATTTTTCTTCTCATTATTATAATGGCCGGCCACACCAAATCTCCAAGCAAATAAACATTTTAAACACAAATTAAAACTTCCTTATTTGCTTCCAGAAATTTTATAAAAAATTTCTCCAATAATTTTATCCCTTCATGATTGGTTAATAAAAAGGAAATTTTATAAATTAAATCTTTCTTTAAATATGTGGATAATTTTCGGAAAGTTATCTCTAAAAATTAAAATCTCCTTTCAATCTACAAATAAGGAAAGATATCAAATCTTTTCTTAATCTTTTGTAGACACTAATAAAAGAGAATTATTAAATTTAAACTTTCTTTTAAATCATGAGCATGGTTAAAAGGAAAGTTTTTACCAAAATTAAAATAAAACTTTTAATCTACAAATAAGGAAAGAGATTTAGTTCTTCTCTTAATCTTTTGTAGAATCTTATAAAAGGAAAGATTTAAATTTTTAAACTCTCTTTTAAATCATGTTATCCACATAAGAAAAATTTTAAAAATAAAAATCCTTTTATTTTAATTTGGGCCGACCACACCAAGCTTGAACCCAAGCTATGGCCGGCCACCTTGAAGCACCCATGAACCAAACTTTGGCCGGCCCTAGCTGTTGGGGATCGGACGGCCGGCTTGAAGGGGGGTTGGATAGACGGCACCCCCAAATAAGCGCTTCCTACGTATTTGTTAGCACAGCGGAATACAAACAATACAAATACAAATACGAAAGCTAAAGACTAAGAATGAGAAAGACAAGCAAACCAATTGACACGATCGTTTAACGTGGTTCGGAGATTAGGGCTCCTACTCCACGGCTGTCCGTAAGGTGGACGATCCCGATCCTTCGGTGGATTACTCCCCGGAAAACTTCCGGCTAGCTCAAACCTCCTTGTGGGTGGAGAAACCTCACCACAACCCTCACAAGAACTCTTTTGACGCTAGGGCACAAGTAGACTACTAATAGAGATTAACCACCTCTATTTCGTCAACTCAAACCAAGCTCCCAAGCTTTGGTTTTATAGGCCACGGGTTGGAAAACCCCGCCTACCAGTCGACTGCTAAAACATGCAGTCGACTGCCCTCTGTGGAAATTCGACCGTTACATCCCAACGGCTCGATTCCACACATTCTGTTCGATGCCAGTCGACTGCCCCAGTCGACTGCACCAGTCGACTGCTAAAACATGCAGTCGACTGCTACAGTACTGCTACAGTAGCGCTACAGTACTACTACAGTAGCGCTACAGTACTGCTACAGTAAAACCCTAAAAACTAGGATTTTACTCCGAGTACAATCTCTCGTGCACTCGTACCCTCACCCTTATGACTCACTTGATTCTTCCTTTGCAGCTTTGACCTTTTGCCTTCAAGCCTACTTCCTTTGGCTCTCGTCCCTCGGATGCATTCAAGCCCGCGGCTCGTACCCAATGCCATCCTTCGCGTATGCCTCGAAGTCGCTTCCCTCGGCCCTTGTCCTCGCTGCCTTGTCCACGGTCCCTCGGATGCTCCATCCTTCACCGGACCCGAAGCCATCAACCTGAGTCATATGTGTATCCTGCAAACCTGCACAACTCAAATACACATATCAAATACAAGGGTGAACCTAACTTAAACCCTTTGCCCAAACACCAAAACACATGGTCGCACGGACCATTGGGATTGCTCCAACAATCTCCCCCTTTTTGGTGTTTGGCAATACGTTTAAGTTAGGGAAAACATATAGCAAATAAACATGCTAAAACAAATGGACTTACGTTGCCAAGGCTACACACTTGGACTTACACCGCCGAATGGACTTACGATGCCAAGGCTACACACTTGGACTTACAACGCCGAATGGACTTACGTTGCCAAAGCTACACACTTGGCAACCGCCGAATGGACTTACGTTGCCAAAGCTACACACTTGGCAACCGCCGAAACAATGCACAGGGCTTTTTAAGAACCTATCCCAAGGCTCCCCCTACACCTAAGCTCCCATTGAGATAGGATTTTCCACATAGGGCTTTTTAAGGACCTATCCCAAGGCTCCCCCTTTACCTAAGCTCTCCATTGAGCTAGGATTTTTACAACGGGCTTTTTAAGAACCTATCCCAAGGCTCCCCCTACACAAAGGCACTTTCAGGTTTTCCCAACTAAACCTTACTTCTCCCCCTTTGCCTAACATCCAAAAAGTCCTCCAACAATATCCCAATTGTTGAAAACTTGTCATTCCAATTGACCCTAAACTCATGTATTAATCCCCCATGGATTTCATACACCTGTATGAGTTGACTTGGTCAAAATTCAATGCTGAAAACAATTTCAGACTGGTATCAGTCGACTGCAAGAACTACCAGTCGACTGGTCGCTACTGGTCGAGCGAACAGAATGCTTCTGTTTCCAGCCAGTCGACTGCATGTTTTAGCAGTCGACTGGTGCAGTCGACTGGCACAGTTTTTCAGCCTTTTTCAGTATTTCTGACCCAATTTCAGAAATACACCAATAATTCCACAGACCTCCAAAAATCCCCAAATTTTGTGGAGAGGTCTGTTTTACCCATGTCTACTTGGTAAAAATACATTCAAAAATGTATCTATCACCCATCCCAAGATTGACACAAAACTCAAAACTAGCTAAATGGTTCAATTTAACCTTGACCTAAAGCCCTAGTTTTGGCTTCCTCTTGATGTATTTGCCCATACTAACCCACAATGCATCCCTAGCATTGGTTTATATGTCATCTATACATCCAAAACCAATTATAATGCTATATGACCCCAATGTCATATTTTCACGCATGAAACACAAACTAATTGTGCCAAAACCCTAAGTTTGAGACTCAAGTTCGTCTCCAAACTACTTGGCACATTCCATAGCTTGTCTAGACTCCCAAGTAGAACCCACTTGAGATCCATTGGCCATGGGTCCCAAATTGACTCTTGGAGCTCCCCCTAGAGCTCTTTACCTTAGTCACCTCCCTAGGTGACTCATCTATTGTGACCAAACCACAATGATGTCCCTTAGAAGATCTCCTTATCTTCTTGACCTTGGACATATCATCCTTGCCATAATCATATGCAACCCTAGCATATTTCTTTTTATTGGCCTTGGATGACTCTCCCTTGCACTTATCATGTGCCACCCTAGCACATGGTCTCTCATTAGCCTTAGAGGAACTAGATCGGTATCCCAAGCCCGATCTATCATTGTTGGGTCTTTGGCTACCCAACATCATCCTTAATTCCTTAGATCCAACATTGAATCTCTTAAGGAATTGTTCCAACTTATCAAGCTTTCCCCTTAAAGCTTGATTCTCCTTCTCTAGGTTTCTAACCCTAGAGTTAATTTGTCCAAATTGGACATTCCTAGACCTACCCTTCCTAGGCATGTGTCTCCCCTTCTTGGGATTAATGCCTTGGTTCTCCATTATCTTCTTCTCCTTAGGTAATGAGAATTTAACGTGTCTAGGTCTATCATGTATAGGTCTCCTAGGGTTATGATCTACATTAACCCTATTCCTATCATGATATTTAAATCCAAAATTTTGCATGGGTATATAATGATTAACATTATTTTTCCTAACATGCATGGAAGAATTTAAATTTGACTTCAAATTTAAATTAGGGTTTACCTTACCCTTTACCTTTGGAGCTCCCCCTTGACATGAGCCTCCATTCTTCCTCCACTTCTTTTCCCACATCCTTAAATGCCCCAACCTTTTGAGCTCTCTCTTCCTTGGGCATTTGGTGTGGTAGTGCCCTATTTCACCACAAGTGAAGCATCTAATGTGCTTCTTCTCGTTCTTCTTCCTACAACTCAAATTAGATTCAAAATGAATTGAATTGAGTTTAGGAGTTACCTCTTTCTTACCCAAAGGACATCTACTCTTGTAGTGTCCCTTCTTATTACAACCGAAGCAAATTATGTGGTCCTTTGACTTCACTTCGGTGGAGGTGCTTGCTAGATTGACCACTTCCAAGACCTCTTCTTCTTCTTCACTTGCCTTGGAATTTTCTTCAATTCTTGAGGATGTAGATAATGCCTCATCTTCATTTTCCTCCTCCTCAACTTGAGCAATTAAACCCATCTCCTTGGGTTCTTCTTCTTTTGATGTTGAATTGCTCTCCACATCCGATTGGTCCTTCTTCTCCTCTTGGACCACTTCATCACTTTCTTCGGATTTTTCATCTTCTTGTGTAGGCAAAAATTCCTCCCATGGTAATTTCTTCACTTTGCTCCACAATTCATGGGCATTCTCATATTTACCTACACCACTTATCACATTAGGAGGCAATAAACCAATTAAAATTGCTATTACCTTTGAGTTTGCCTCCGATCGTGAGGTTTGCTCCTCCGTCCAATGTCGTGTTCGGAGCTTCTTCCCTTTCTTGTCTTTAGGGACTTCAAACGGCTCTTTGACCACCAACATGGTGTCCCAATCCGTGTTGAAGAAGACCTCCATCTTCATCATCCAATACGTGATGTCCCATAAGCCTCTACCTTCAAGCTTTGGCGGTTCTATCAAGCCGGTCATCTTGTGCTTCCTTGGCGGTTAGTCCAACGGAGAGCGTCCTTGCTCTGATACCACTTGTTGGGGATCGGACGGCCGGCTTGAAGGGGGGTTGGATAGACGGCACCCCCAAATAAGCGCTTCCTACGTATTTGTTAGCACAGCGGAATACAAACAATACAAATACAAATACGAAAGCTAAAGACTAAGAATGAGAAAGACAAGCAAACCAATTGACACGATCGTTTAACGTGGTTCGGAGATTAGGGCTCCTACTCCACGGCTGTCCGTAAGGTGGACGATCCCGATCCTTCGGTGGATTACTCCCCGGAAAACTTCCGGCTAGCTCAAACCTCCTTGTGGGTGGAGAAACCTCACCACAACCCTCACAAGAACTCTTTTGACGCTAGGGCACAAGTAGACTACTAATAGAGATTAACCACCTCTATTTCGTCAACTCAAACCAAGCTCCCAAGCTTTGGTTTTATAGGCCACAGGTTGGAAAACCCCGCCTACCGATCATTGCTAAAACATGCGATCGACGCCCTCTGAAATTCGACCGTTACATCCCAGCGGCTCGATTCCACACGATACGATCGATGCGGTCGGCCGATCGGCGCGATCGACTGCTAAAACATGCGATCACTGATCTTGCTACGGTGGTGCTACGGTACTACTACGATGGCGCTTCAGATCGCTGATAAAACCCTAAAAACTAGGATTTTACTCCGAGTACAATCTCTCGTGCACTCGTACCCTCACCCTTATGACTCACTTGATTCTTCCTTTGCAGCTTTGACCTTTTGCCTTCAAGCCTACTTCCTTTGGCTCTCGTCCCTCGGATGCATTCAAGCCCGCGGCTCGTACCCAATGCCATCCTTCGCGTATGCCTCGAAGTCGCTTCCCTCGGCCCTTGTCCTCGCTGCCTTGTCCACGGTCCCTCGGATGCTCCATCCTTCACCGGACCCGAAGCCATCAACCTGAGTCATATGTGTATCCTGCAAACCTGCACAACTCAAATACACATATCAAATACAAGGGTGAACCTAACTTAAACCCTTTGCCCAAACACCAAAACACATGGTCCCGCGGACCATTGGGATTGCTCCAACACTAGCTTGGTCTCCAAGCTAGCTTAGCCGGCCCCTATGGGATGGGTAAGAAGGTGGGTATAGGTGGGTATAATACTCTATAATTAAGAGGCTATGATAGGGACCGAGAGGAGGAATTGGTTTTGGTCTCCCGATAAAATTAAGCATCCCGTGTTCGCCCCGAACACACAACTTAATTTTATCAATAATAATTCATTCCACTAGAGAACTATTATTGAACTACCGCACCAATCCCAAATTACATTTTGGGCTCCTTCTTATTATGAGTGTGTTAGTCTCCCTGTGTTTAAGATGTCGAATGCCCACTAAATAAGTGAGTTACTGACAACTCATTTAATTAATATCTTAGTCCAAGAGTAGTACCACTCAACATTATCGTCATGTCGGACTAAGTCCACCTGCAGGGTTTAACATGACAATCCTTATGAGCTCCTCTTGGGGACATTCTCAACCTAGATTACTAGAACACAGTTTCCTTCTATAATCAACAATACACACTATAAGTGATATCATTTCCCAACTTATCGGGCTTATTGATTTATCGAACTAAATCTCACCCATTGATAAATTTAAAAAATAAATATCAAATATATGTGCTTGTTATTATATTAGGATTAAGAGCACACTTCCATAATAACTGAGATCTTTGTTCCTTTATAAAGTCAGTATAAAAGAAACAACCTCAAATGGTTCTACTCAATACACTCTAAGTGTACTAGTGTAATTATATAGTTAAGATAAACTAATACCTAATTACACTAAGACCTTCCAATGGTTTGTTCCTTTCCATCTTGGTCGTGAGCTACTGTTTATAATTTATAAGGAACCGATAACATGATCTTCTGTGTATGACACCACACACCATGTTATTGTTAGCTAGAGCCCTAGAGCCAATCATTTGATGATTGTATTTTGGACTTGTTGTATCATATTCTATATAAATAAAGGCATTTGGTTTTTGGTTATTATACTTACTTGTATTGGTGCCAAATAAACTAAGTATAATAACGTCCTTGAGTAGACGATTCTCACATATATCAATCGGTTAGTTGAACCGATAGTGAGATGATATAGGGAACACTACTCTTAATCATTCCTAGTCGAGTATTAACATTCAAGGACAATGTTAATACAATAAGACTAGCATGTAGGTCAACTCGATGACTTGATCTCACAAGTCATGGATATAGAGATATCAAGTTGACACATGGGTATGCATTAGAGAATGTATATTAAATGACCCGCCATGAGAAAGTATCATGGATCGTTATATGAGTGTCATATACTTTCTCATGTGACTATTAGTATGACTACTAGTCCTTAGGCCTGAAGTCACCATGGTTCCCTACATAAGGAGTTATGTACTTTGGTTTCGTCAAACGTCACCCGTAACTGGGTGGACTATAAAGGCGATTACTGGGTATGTAACAAATTATGCGGTGGGATGTGAGTGATGTAGATGGGATCTATCCCTCCTATATGACGGGAGAGACATCGGTATTCTTGATAGAGTGAGACCACGAAGTGCATGGCCATGCCCAAATGAGTCAATATGAGATATTGAGCTTATTTGATTGAGTGAGTCTACTTGGAGTTCAAGATTTAGATTGATTAGAGGATGACACGGTCTATGCCTCACATTGATCAATCTAGATGTCTAGGATAGAAGGACACTTGTCATATATTGTGAGGAGTCACAATTAGTAGTCACAAGGTGATGTTGGATCTCAACATTCTTGTAACTTGGGTAGTAATGATGTATTGTTAGATACCGCTCATTACTTATGTTTCTAAATGAGTTTAGGGGCATTGCCAACGTTACAAGAACCTATTAGGTCACACACAAAGAACAAGTGGATGGAGATTAGGTTCATATGATAAACCAAGAGGATTGGATTCATTTGATGAATCAAATTGGATTAAGAGTAATCCTAATTGGGCTAATTGAGTTGGACTCAAGTTGATTCATGTGTTCAATGAGTCTAATTTAGATTATGACTCATTGAATCAATTTAATTAAATGAATTAGATTCATTATATTAAATTGGCTTGCATTAAATGGTTGGATTAGATCAACCATGAGAGAGATTAAGTCAAGTTTGACTTGACTTGAGAGAAAGATGAAGAGTCAAGTTTGACTTGACTTTATGCCACCTCATTGGTGAGTTGGCATTAAGTGGACCAATGATGATGCTCCACATCATCATGGTTACTTAAGTGAAGTGCCACCTCATGGGAGTTACCAAGAGTTGTGACTCTTGGTATCCCATGGAGGTTACAAACCACTTAATTAGATGAAAAAGAGTTTCATTTTGCAAGTGTAACTCTCATTCAAGTGATCATCCTCCTCCTAAGCTCTCTTCTTGCTCCTTCTCTTCTCTTGGTCGTGGGTTTCAAGCAAGGGAGAAGAAAGGAGAGTGAATCTAATCCAAGAAGAAAGGTTAGTGAAAGTCACATAGAGATTTTAGAGGAGTGTGTTCTCTTCTTTTCTTTTCTTCTTCTTCCAATCCTACCCGAGAGCCCTAGAGAGTGCTAGCACACTTGTGGTGCTCTCTTCTCCATCCTTGAGTGTTAGAGAACACTTATTGTTCGTGTGGATATCACTAGAGAGTTGTCTACGTTGACAACTTCGAGATCCGGCGTACCGTTGGACGAGCGGGATTTGCGAGGGCACGCTTCAAAGGTATAAAATATTTTTCCTTTGTAGATCTACTGTAGATCATAGTTTAAAACTCGTACTCATATTTTCGAAAGTTTTCTTTGCACGGATCCAATGGCTAGGGGGTTTGGGGTTTTCGCGGCCCGAAAAACCCAACAGTGGTATTAGAGCCACGTGCGAAGCTTGTACGAATTTAGTTTTTGTTTTTATGACAAAAATTTAGTTCTGTGATATTCTGTAATTTTATGGTTTTTGGAGTTTTTATGGGTATTTTTCTCGTAGAAGCGAAGCACAAGTGTTTCGGCACTTGTAGACTTCGACTACCGAGAAGAATTTTTCAAAACGGCAAAGTTTCGCCCCAAAAATTTTTGGGACAGCGGGCTAAGGCGCTCTTGGATCGCTTAGGAGCAACTCGCGATGGTTAGATCGCGGGTAGGGGTACTGCCCCTAACCCCGCAAGGGGATTTGCTCCGCGATTGCGCCCGAAATCGCTAATTGGGACCGCCGGAAAAAATGTACTCATAAAATCTGTAAAATTATAAAAAAAATTACATAAAATTATAGAAATATATAATTTTGAATTATATATTAATTTTGTGATAGTCATGGCCCAAACGACCCAAATTGGATTTGGAAATGTGTTGTAATTCATAATACGGCCTGCGTGCCGTTATGTGATGTGCGTGCTGTATTTATTTTATTTTTATTTTATTTTCACAGCCTGCGCGTCGTGCCTTTCTCTTATATTCTGGTTGTAAATTAGATTTAGACTCGAATGTAACTCGAGTTTCAAAATTGTAATGTAAATTTTGAGGCGGTGGAAGGTCCACTCGAGACGGAGTTACGAGGAGGGCGCGAGCAAAACGAGGTGGTCAAAGGAAGGAGCTTGAGAAGCTGTTAACCTTAGGTTGACCATGCGATCTTCTCATTGGCTTGAGAAGATCGTAGTAGGGCCATGACATAATCACAAAATTATTTAATTAATTGCTTATATGTATGTGATGCATGTTTAATTAAGTAGTTAATTAGTGCCTAGCGATTAGATTAGATCTAAATCGTGCACAAGATGCACCCTTACGATTAGATTAGATCTACATTGTGTACAAGATGCACCCTATCAATTAGATTATATCTATATCGTGTATATGATACAACATCGACGTTTAGATTAGATCTAAATCACGTCAACTCTAATGCCTACCGTGCCGTGATACCTACCACTACCTCGATCGCATGCTGTTGTTGAATCTGCCAAAGCAGAGCAACACATACTATCTTGGTAGGGTACGGAGGGACAATCTTGGTCCCGCCTATCAACGCATGGGTGAGTACAACTCAATTAGATTGAGTAACTAGTTAACTCGGTTGGATCGAGTACTTGGATCGAGTACAACTATAGGTATTCTTCCAACGGTTGGAAAGGTAGGACAAAATCACGTTTATATTAATTCTCGGGCGTATTAGCCAAAGCTAACTCGAGTTTTAATATAAATGCGGATTTTGATCCTATAAACAAGAGTTGCATAGAGATGTAATTGGTAATCGTTACCTACCGATCATACTAAGTCTTGGGCGTATTAGCCAAAGCTAACTCAAGGGTTAGTATGATGTGGATCTTGTCCCACATGAATTATAAAATTCAGTGGGAGCATCATTTAGTTAAAGGCCTAATTAAATGATTAAGAATATGATATTTATTTTTGCATTTATTTCTGTTGTAGAATTGCCATGACATCGAACACGAACATCTTCTCTCTGCATTCTGTCCTTAAGAAGGACAAGTTCAACGGAGCAAATTTACTGGACTGGTACAGGAACCTGAGAATAGTTCTCACCCAAGAACGTAAACTGTACATTCTGGAGCAGCCCATTCCGGAGGCTCCTCCTGCATCAAGATGACGCATTAGATGTGTCCTGTCTTATGCTCACGACCATGAACTCTGAGCTTCAGAAGCAACATTAGTTGATGGGCGCTTACGATATGGTTGAACATCTTTGTCACCTATATCAAGGACAAGCAAGGCACTGGAAGAGGAACTCCAAAGAATACCTGGAAGATCTTAAGAAGAAGAGAAATAAGATTTCTGCTTCAGGTATACATGTTATAGAAGTCAACCTCTCTATTTCTTCATCGTGGGTATTAGATACTGGATGTGCTTCGCACATTTGTACTAATGTACAAGCGCTGAGAAATAGCAGGGCATTGACGAAGGGTGAGATAGACCTACGAGTAGGCAATGGAGCACGAGTTGCTGCTATTGCTGTAGGAACTTACCATCTATCTCTTCCCGTTGGGCTTGTACTAGAATTAGATGATTGTTGTTATGTGCCTGCCTTGACTAAGAACATAATTTCAGTTTCTTGTTTGGACAAGAAAGGATTTTCGTTTAAAATAAAGAACAAATGTTGTTCCGTCTATTTAAACGAAATGTTCTATTGTAGTGCACCTCTGATAAATGGACTCTATATTCTAGATCTTAAGAGTCCTATCTATAACATTAGTACCAAGAGGTTCAAGTCAAGTGACATGAACTAAACCTATCTCTGGCACTGTCGCTTAGGTCATATAAATGACAAGCGCTTATCCCAGCTCCATAAGGATGGTTTGCTGGACTCATTTGATTTTGAATCTTATGAGATATGCGAGTCATGCCTACGAGGCAAGATGACCAAGACTCCCTTTAGTGGGCACAACGAAAGAGCGACTGATTTGTTAGGACTCATATATAGTGATGTATGTGGCCCTTTCAATGTCCCTGCTAGAGGTGGTTATAGGTACTTTATCACATTTACTGATGACTTCAGTAGATATGGTTATGTGTACTTGATGACACATAAGTCAGAATCCTTTGAAAAGTTCAAAGAATTCAAGAATGAAGTACAGAACCAGCTTGACAAGAGTATTAAGATACTTCGATCAGATCGAGGTGGAGAATACCTTAGCCATGAGTTTCGTGACTACCTAGCTGAGTGTGGGATTCTATCCCAACTCACTCCTCCTGGAACACCACAGTGGAATGGTGTATCTGAAAGGAGGAATCGTACCTTATTAGATATGGTACGATCTATGATGAGTCACACAGATCTTCCGACATATCTATGGGGATATGCTCTAGACACGGCAGCTTTCATTCTCAACCGAGTTCCATCCAAGGCCGTGATAAAGACACCATATAGGATATGGACTGGGAGAGATGCCCAGGTGTCTTTCATGAGGATTTGGGGTTGTGAGGCTTACGTTCGACGTCAACTCTCAGACAAATTAGGACCCAAATCCGACAAGTGCTTTTTCATTGGATATCCCAAGGAAACTAAGGGATATTACTTCTACATTCCCAGTCAGCACAAGGTAGTTGTGGCAAAAACTGGGGTCTTTCTAGAAAGGGACTTTGTTTCTAGAAAGACTAGTGGGAGCGCGTTCGATCTTGAAGAAGTTCAAGATGCGAACAATAGCACTGATGCCTCGATGGAAATTGAACTGGAACCACAAAGTGTTGTGGATAATTTTGTTCCACAAGGAGTTGAGGAACAACAACCAGTTCAAGTAGACACCTCTTGCAGGTCCGATAGGGTACATCGTCACCTGAGAGATACTCATTTCTCTTGTCGACCATGATGACATTGTGCTCATAGAGGATGAGCCTACCACCTATCGAAGCTGTGATGAGACCAGATTCAGAAATGGTTAGAGGCCATGAGATCGAAATGGAATCCATGTACACCAACCAAGTATGGACTTTGGTTGATCCACCTAAAGGGTAAAACCCATAGGGTGTAAGTGGGTCTTTAAGAGAAAGCCGACATGGATGGACTTATATATAAAGGTCGCTTGGTAGCTAAAGGTTTCAAGCGATTCATGGTATTGACTATGATGAAACCTTTTCTCCGATGGCGATGTTTAAGTCCATTCGGATCATGCTTGCTATTGACCTACCATGACTATGAGATATGTCGGATGGATGTCAAAACCGCGTTTCGAATGGAAACCTGCTTGAGGATGTGTACATGACACAACACGAGGGTTTTGTAGATCCACATACTAGCAGAGTATGCAAGCTGCATAGGTCCATTTATGGACTAAAGCAAGCTTCTCGAAGCTGGAATCTTCGATTCGATGATGCGATCAAACAGTTTGGTTTCATCAAGAACGAAGATGAGCCTTGTGTCTACAAGAAGGTTGTAGGGGATATAGTTGTCTTCCTCATATTGTATGTGGATGATATACTACTCATTGGGAAGGACATCCCTATGCTTCAGTCTGTCAAGACCTGGCTAGGGAGTTGCTTCTCAATGAAGGACTTAGGTGAGACATCCCGCATTCTACGGATTCAGATCTATAGAGATAGATCTAAGAGATTGCTTTGCCTAAGTCAGAGTACATACATTGACAAGGTACTCCTACGATTTGCCATGCAGAACTCCAAGAAGGGATTTCTGCCGATGTCACATGGCGTGAGTCTTTTGAAGACTCAAGGTCCCTCTTCTAGAGAGGAGAGAGACCGCATGGATCAGATCCCTTATGCCTCAGCCATAGGATCGATCATGTATGCCATGCTATGTACTCGATCTGATGTCTCGTATGCTTTGAGCATGACGAGCAGATACCAGTCAGATCCAGGTGAAAGTCACTGGATAGCGGTCAAGAATATTCTTAAGTACTTAAGAAGGACTAAAGAATATTTCTTGATATATGGAGGCAATGATGAGCTAGCTGTAAAGGGTTATAGTGATGCTAGCTTCCAGACCGATCAGGATGACTATAGATCGCAGTCGGGGTTCGTATTTTGCATTAATGGTGGTGCTGTCAGTTGGAAGAGTTTGAAGCAGGATATAGTAGCTGATTCTACAACAGAAGCCGAGTACATTGCTGCATCAGAGGCAGCAAAGGAGGCAGTTTGGATCCCCAAGTTCATCACTGAACTTGGGGTGGTTCCTAGCATTGCTGACCCCATTGAGCTCTATTGTGACAATAATGGAGCTATAGCATAGGCGAAGGAACCTCGCTCACACCAGCGGACCAAACACATACTATGGCGCTTCCATCTCATTCGAGAGATCATCGAGAGAGGAGATGTGAAGATTTGCAGAGTACCTACAGAGGCTAACATCGCAGATCCCTTGACCAAGGCTTTGGCACAGAGGAAGCATGATGGTCACACTAGGTCATTGGGGCTTAGAGCCTACACTGATTGGCACTAGTGCTAGTGGGAGATTGTTAGCTAGAGCCCTAGAGCCAATCATTTGATGATTGTATTTTGGACTTGTTGTATCATATTCTATATAAATAAAGGCATTTGGTTTTTGGTTATTATACTTACTTGTATTGGTGCCAAATAAACTAAGTATAATAACGTCCTTGAGTAGACGATTCTCACCTATATCAATCGGTTAGTTGAACCGATAGTGAGATGATATAGAGAACACTACTCTTAATCATTCCTAGTCGAGTATTAACATTCAGGGACAATGTTAATGCAATAAGACTAGCATATAGGTCAACTCGATGACTTGATCTCACAAGTCATAGATATAGAGATATCAAGTTGACACATGGGTATGCATTAGAGAATATATACTGAATGACCCGCCATGAGAAAGTATCATGGATCGTTATATGAGTGTCATATACTTTCTCATGTGGCTATTAGTATGACTACTAGTCCTTAGACCTAAAGTCACCATGGTTCCCTACATAAGGAGTTATGTACTTTGGTTTCGTCAAACGTCACCCGTAACTGGGTGGACTATAAAGGCGATTACTGGGTATGTAACAAATTATGCGGTGGGATGTGAGTGATGTAGATGGGATCTATCCCTCCTATATGACGGGAGAGACATCGGTATTCTTGATAGAGTGAGACCACGAAGTGCATGGCCATGCCCAAATGAGTCAATATGAGATATTGAGCTTATTTGATTGAGTGAGTCTACTTGGAGTTCAAGATTTAGATTGATTAGAGGATGACACGGTCTATGCCTCACATTGATCAATCTAGATGTCTAGGATAGAAGGACACTTGTCATATATTGTGAGGAGTCACAATTAGTAGTCACAAGGTGATGTTGGATCTCAACATTCTTGTAACTTGGGTAGTAATGATGTATTGTTAGATACCGCTCATTACTTATGTTTCTAAATGAGTTTAGGGGCATTGCCAACGTTACAAGAACCTATTAGGTCACACACAAAGAACAAGTGGATGGAGATTAGGTTCATATGATAAACCAAGAGGATTGGATTCATTTGATGAATCAAATTGGATTAAGAGTAATCCTAATTGGGCTAATTGAGTTGGACTCAAGTTGATTCATGTGTTCAATGAGTCTAATTTAGATTATGACTCATTGAATCAATTTAATTAAATGAATTAGATTCATTATATTAAATTGGCTTGCATTAAATGGTTGGATTAGATCAACCATGAGAGAGATTAAGTCAAGTTTGACTTGACTTGAGAGAAAGATGAAGAGTCAAGTTTGACTTGACTTTATGCCACCTCATTGGTGAGTTGGCATTAAGTGGACCAATGATGATGCTCCACATCATCATGGTTACTTAAGTGAAGTGCCACCTCATGGGAGTTACCAAGAGTTGTGACTCTTGGTATCCCATGGAGGTTACAAACCACTTAATTAGATGAAAAAGAGTTTCATTTTGCAAGTGTAACTCTCATTCAAGTGATCATCCTCCTCCTAAGCTCTCTTCTTGCTCCTTCTCTTCTCTTGGTCGTGGGTTTCAAGCAAGGGAGAAGAAAGGAGAGTGAATCTAATCCAAGAAGAAAGGTTAGTGAAAGTCACATAGAGATTTTAGAGGAGTGTGTTCTCTTCTTTTCTTTTCTTCTTCTTCCAATCCTACCCGAGAGCCCTAGAGAGTGCTAGCACACTTGTGGTGCTCTCTTCTCCATCCTTGAGTGTTAGAGAACACTTATTGTTTGTGTGGATATCACTAGAGAGTTGTCTACGTTGACAACTTCGAGATCCGACGTACCGTTGGACGAGCGGGATTTGCGAGGGTACGCTTCAAAGGTATAAAATGTTTTTCCTTTGTAGATCTACTGTAGATCATAGTTTGAAACTCGTACTCGTATTTTCAAAAGTTTTCTTTGCACGGATCCAATGGCTAGGGGGTTTCGGGGTTTCCGCGACGCGAAAAAGCGATTTTCGCGGCCCGAAAAACCCAACAGTTATCTACAATATAAATTAATTGAACAATTACATTTATCATAAATGTAGACATTTGACCAATGTGATTCTTATTTCTAGATAAATGTTTATACCAAAAGCTAGACTTTTAGTATACATCCTAACAGGTTGATTATTCTCGAATCTATAATCCACAAAGGATAAGAATAAGCTAACAATATTGAACTAGTAATAAAATGCTCAGGAAAAAAAGACACACTTGCATTATTTCAATATGGTCTTCTTTCCTTTCTTCTTAATTGGGCCTTGTCTTACAGCAACAACTTCTTTCTTCTTTCCCTTCCGCTTCTTGAACCATTTTCTTTTCTTGGATCCAGATAATCCAACAAAAGTAATAACCACATAGGCTAGTCCAGAAATCTTTACGGATTCAACTCTCTCCGCCTCCAATTCTACATGACATGAGATGTCAATGAAAGTCTTAATACTCTCACTGTGAGTTAGGGTCTGCTTTATAGTCTCCTAAGAATCTGGAAGGGAACGAATAACTACTTGAACTTGTTATTTATCGATCAACTCATGACCAACAATTTTAAGCTCTCAAATCATGTTTGGCATCTTCCTAAGGTGTTGAACCATTGAAAGATTCAGACACTTCTTGTAGCTATCAAACTTAATCGTCAACTGTCGAAACTTGCTCAGACTTACTCCACTGTATTTCTCCTTAAGGGCTACCCAGATTGCATGAGTCATATACTACTCGTATTCAAAAACTAGGTCATCTATCATTAAACTAATCAATATTCCCTTAGTAGTGGAGTCTGTTGGGTTTGTAAGGTTGCAAACATAGTCCCACATTAAAAACACATGGGAAAGATCATGAGTTTATAAGAGAAAAGATATCTCCATTGGCATGAGACCTTTTGGGTAGAGTCCAAGAGCAAAACCATGAGGGCTTAGGCCCAAAGTGGGCAATATCATACCATTGTGGAGATATCTAAATTCTTTTCGATCCTACAATTGGTTTCAGAGCCCGGACTACCAGAAGGTTTAACCGACGACTGTGCACAAGAGTTATGATCTAATTGAGCCATGTGGGTACAATATTGACCTCGAACAAAAAAAGTGATAGATTCTATGTCCTGATCAAGAAGACCAGACACCAGGCAAGAAATCCTAGTTGTAGCTAGGCAAGGAAGTCCTAGTAGGTCGGGTGGACCAAGGGGCAGGAAGACATGGTGGATCGAGGATCGGACATGGGAAGCCTATGGTTCTTTGTTTGAAGGGGGGATTGTTGGGTTTGCAAGGTTGTAAACATAGTCTCACATTGAAAACATATGGAAAAGATCATGAGTTTATAAGAGAAAAGATATCTCCATTGGATGAGGCCTTTTGGGTAGAGCCCAAGAGCAATACCATGAGAGCTTAGGCCCAAAGTGAACAATATCATACCATTATGGAGATATCTAAATTCTTTTCGATCCTACAGAGTCCTTCTTCTTCCATGCCTTATAGGCATGAACGATCCCTATCCGTTGGTAGATTAGTACTCAGTAACCTCCGGCTAGCACAATCCTCCTTCTCGGTGGAGAAATCTCACAATAATTCGATCAAGATCTTGGATTGCACAAAGAACTTGGAGACTCTAATTAGGGATTAACCACCTCTAATTTCGTCACCCAAGCCAGCCACCCTGAGCTCCATTATATAGAGCTTGGGGACCCGTTACTAGTCAACTGATCTCTCCACCAGTCAACTGATGCTGGCCAACGACTCTCTATATAATCTATGATTCTGTTAATGGCTTTCTACCAGTTGACTGGTATCCTTACTAGTCGACTGATCTTCACAGCCGAAGCCCCAGAAACATTCTATGCCTTGGACCAGTCGACTAGTCTTCATACCAATAGGCTGGTAACCCTAACACTAGGGTACCCCGAGTATAATCATTCATGCACTCGCCCTCACCCGCACAACCTTCACCTCACCTTCTAGCCATCTTTCCTCAGCCTTGCGTCCCTCAAATGTTTTCCCATCCTTCACATGTTGCCTTCAATATATTTTTTCCGGCATTGTCCTTATTGTTGGGTCTTCCTTTACTAACACAACCATGGCATTACCTTCTAGCCATCTTCCCTTAGCTTTGCATCTATGTTTCCTCATCCTTCACGTCTTGCCTTTAATATGTTTCCTTCGGTCTTGCGTCCCTCTGATGCTTCCCCATCCTTCACGTCTTGTCCTTGTTGTCAAGTCTTCACCATATCAAGTCACACTTAAACTTACATTGACAAGGCTACACATTTGGACTTACATCACCAAGGCTACATACTTGGACTTTACTATGTCAAGTCATATTTGGACTTACGTTGTTAAGGCTACATACTTGGACTTACTTTGACTTGGAGATGAACCTTGAAAGCGCGGTGATCCGTCCAATTAGCCGTTGGGCTTCCTTAAAGTTGTGGGGCGGGGGCGTATCCTGCAGCGCCTTCACCTTGCTCAGATTCGCCTCGTTGCCCCATTCGGTGATGATGTATCCGAGGAAGCGACCACTCTTTGCGCCAAATAGACATTTGCTCGAGTTCAGCTTTATCCCATATGTCCTTAAGGTTCGACATGTTTCTTCGATAACTGCACAAAGATCAGCAGCTCGGAGGGATTTTATTAATATGTCATCGACATATATCTCCATGTTATGGCCGATCTGCCAATGGAATACTTTATTCATTAGCCTCTAGTAAGCGACATCGACATTCTTCAATCCGAACGGCATAACGTTGTAGCAATACATTCCGTTGGTGGTGATAAAGTTGACCTTCTTCTTATCCTCCCGGGCGAGTGACAGTTGGTGGTATCCTTGGTACGCGTCGAGTGTGCAGATCAACTCGCAGCCTACCATAGAGTCCACCATCTGATCGATCCTGGGTAGTGGGTAGAAATCCTTTAGGCATACCTTATTCAAGTCGCAGAAGTCGATGCAGACCCTCCACTTGTTGCCCGAGTTGGAGAAAAGTACGACATTAGCAAGCTAGCTCGGGAATTGGACTTCCCGGACGTGTCCGACCTCTAGTAATTTTTTTTATCTCCGCCCGGATGATCAAGTTTTACTCCGCACTAAAGTCCCTCTTTTTCTACTTCACAAGCCTAGCATTTGGTCGGACATGAAACTCGTGCTAAGCCATACTCGGTGAAATCCCAGGTAGCTCATGTGTCAATCAGGTGAACACGTCATGATTTTGTCTGAGGCAGGCGACCAACTCTACATGCTTCTCGCTTTCTAGGTCCGCGGTGACAAAAGTAGTTGTCTCCGATCGGCTTGGGTAAATCCGCACCTCCTCATTTCCATCATAGATCATCGTAGGAGGTTTCTCTGTGATAGCGTTCACCTCCAAGCGTGGGTTCTTCCGAGTGGCCCTTGCTTCGGATTTGACCATCTCGACGTAACATCGCCGAGTGACCAACTGGTCGCCTTTGACTTCGCCCACCTTGTCATCCACCGGGAATTTGATCTTCTGGCAGAAGGTGGACACCACCACTCAGAACTCATTGAGTCTTGGCCAGCCCAATATGATCTTGTAGGTCGACGACACGTCCACCACAATGAAATTTGTGGACCTTGTCCTCTTCAGCGACTTCTTGTTGGAATGTATACTAAAAGCCTAGCTTTTTGTAAACATTTACTTAGAAATAAAAATCACATTGGTCAAATGTCTACATGATTAGTGTAGTTGTTCGATTAATTTATATTGTAGATAACATGGTGTGTGGTGTCACACATAGAAGATCATGTTATCAGTTCTTTATAAATTATAAACAGTTGCTCACGACAAGATGGAAAGGAACAAACCATTAGAATAGTCATAGTGTAATTAGGTATTAGTTTATCTTGACTAATAAATTACACTAGTACACTCTAAGTGTATTGAGTAGGACCATTTAAGGTAAGTTCTTTTTATACTGACTTAATAAAATAACAAGACCTTAGTTATTATGGAAGTGTGTGCTCTTAATCCTAATATAATTACAAGCACATATATTTAGTATTTATTTCTTTAACTTATCAAAGGGTGAGATTTAGCTCGATAAATCAAAAGGCCCGATAAGTTGGGAAATGATATTACTTATAGTGTATGTTGTTGATTATAGAAGGAAACTGTGTCCTAGTAATCTAGGTTGATAATGTCCCCAAGAGGAGCTCATAAGGATTGTCATGTTAAACCCTGCAGGTGAACTTAGTTCGACATGACGATAAGGTTGAGTGGTACTACTCTTGGACTAAGACATTAATTAAAATAAGTTGTCAGTAACTCAATTAATTAGTGGACATCCGATATCTTAAACACAGGGAGACTAACACACTCATAATAAGAAGAAGCCCAAAATATAATTTGGGATTGGTGCGGTAGTTCAATAATAATTCTTTAGTGGAATGAATTATTATTGATGAAATTAAGTTGGGTGTTCGGGGCAAACACGGGAAGCTTAATTTCATCGGAAGACTAAAACCAATTCCTCCTCTCGGTCCCTATCGTAGCCTCTTATTTATAAAGTATTATACCCACCTATATCCACCTTTATACCCATCCTAAGGTGGTCGGCCAAGCCTTGCTTGGAGCCCAAGCAAGGGGTCGGCCAAGTTAATCCTTGGATGAACCAAGTGGTGGTCGATCCTAGCTTGAGTCCAAGCTTAGGTGGCCGGCCACAATAAAATTAAAAAGATTTTATTTTTTAAATTTTTTCTTATGTGGATTCCATGATTTTAAAAGAGAGTTTAAAATTTAAATCTTTCCTTTTATAGATTTCTACAAAAGATTAAGGAAAGATTTAATATATTTCCTTATTTGTAGATTGAAAGGAAGATTTTAATTTTGATAAAACTTTCCTTTTTTTTTTAACCATGTTCATGATTTAAAAAGAGAGTTTAAAATTAAATAATTTCTTTTATAAGTTTCTACAAAAGATTAAGAAGATTTGATATCTTTCCTTATTTGTAGATTGTAATGAGATTTTAATTTTAAAGATAACTTTCCTTTTTGGAAATCATCCACATGTTTTAATAGAGAAATTTTAATTTATATATTTCCTTTTATAACCAACCATGAAGGGATAAATTATTAGAGAAATTTTTATTTTAAAATTTCTGGAAACAAATTAGGAAGTTTTAATTCTTGTTAAAACTTTCCTTGATTGGGATTGTGAGGTGGTCGGCCATATGATTTAAGAAAAGGAATTTGATTTTAATTAATTAAATTTTCCTTTTCATAGCAAAGAAATTAAGGAAGGTTTTATTAAAACTTTCCTAATTTGCCAAGACCAAGGATTATAAAGGAGAGGGTAGGGATACCTTCATGGCTAACAATTCTATTCTATTTTTCCTCCCTCTCTTCCTTGGTGGTGTGGCCGACCCTTCTAAGTTTTCCCTTCTCCTTTTTCTTTCTTCTCCTTGGCCGAAACTCTTCATCCTTTGGAGCTTGGAAGGTGGCCAGATATTGTTTGGAGAAGAAAGAGAGAAAGGAGGCTTTGTTTCTAGCATCGCTTGGAGCTTGGTGGTGATGGCCGAACCTCACATCTCTTGGAGTTTTTTTTTTGTGGTGGCCGAAACTAGCTTGGAGAAGAAGGAGCTTGGGTGGTTCTCGTCTCGGTAGATCGTCGCCACACAACGTCCGAGATAAGAAGAGGAATATGGTAGAAGATCAAGAGGTCGTTGCATACAAAGAAAGGTATAACTAGTAATTATTTTCCGCATTATGCTAGTTTTTCTTTGTATGAATTCCAAACACAAGAGGCATATGATTCTAGAGTTTCGAATTTGTGATTCGAGTTCATGTTTTTTTTTTGTTTTACAAATTTGTGATTCGATTCTTATTTTCGGTTAAACCTAATGTTATTTTAGGAAATTAAATATTTAATTTCTATTAAAGGCTTTGTCAAGGCAGTGGTGGATGATCTCATACCCAAGAAGGCCTAGTGCCTCGCCATGTTTGACCTGGGAGCCGATTTTAGAAATAAATATTTAATCAACTTTATAACATAGGTGGATTTAGATCAATAGTGTTAAGTTTCGCTTGCGATCCAAATCTAAACCATTAAGAACAATTAAGTTAAATTTGGAATCAAGTTCCATTTGTGATTCCTAATTTAATTTCTAAAGAACACAGTAGGTTGTTTAGGAAAGGTTCGACACTTGTACAAAATTTTTGTACAGTGGAACCGGTACGATCTTCCTAGGACCAACCAACAATTGGTATCAGAGCTAGGGTTTGCCTCTCTGTGTTTGGTTTTCAAAATTAATTATACACATGCCATACATAATTTAGGCAGAATAATAGTAGGATGTGCTAACTCTGTGGTTGCAGGCTCAAACTATTATGGCTTACAGATATTGTGTGTGATTGGACCCTTAGACATGTCAAGGCCATTTTATTGTGTGTGCATGATTGTAATATTAAATACAACAGGAGCTGTATTAGTTATTAGGATTTTACATTTTTGTTTCGATCTAGATTACATGTACATTCCTTTGTGGAATATAGGATCGATATATGCAAAATTTTATTTTTGTCGTGGATCGTATCCTTGCAAGGCGTAGTACTATTGGAGGACCAGAAGCGCAGTGAAAAAGAAAGCTCGATGGATCCGACGACATGAACCCTAGGGTTGGCAGCACATGGAGGGCAGTGATGGAAGAAGCCATAATAGTTGGAAAATTAATTTCCATATTTATTGCTTTATTTACTGTGATGTGTGTGTGCTGTGATGTTTGCTGCATAGTTAGAATTCCTCACCTTAAAAAACTAAGTGGGAGAGGGATTAGTAAATAAATCTCACGGTCTCCATTACTGGTTTGTAAGTGATGCAACAAGCTTGCGTGTTGGCTCTGAGTGCCTCCCTCCACAACGGATGGGTTTGTTGCAGATCACTAGATCAAACTTCCTTTATGGATGGTTATAGGAAATTATTTAGGAATGTGTGATCTTCTCCAACTGAAGGGGCACAATCCTATTTAATGGACTAAGTATCAAGTAATGGTATACACTTAGATGCATTCAATAGTATCCTCCCCAACGGAGTCACTGCTATTGTTTTGCGTGACCAAAAGTGTAACGCTCGAATATTCTCAAAACTATTTTAGAGTTATTCTATGATTTTTCTGGAATTTTTAGATATTTTTCCGGAAAAATCGGAGTATCGGAAGTAGCAAAAATAATTAGAACCGTAAAATAGCTTAGGCGGGAATCGAACCCGAGACCTATGGTTTACGGATAAGATTAGTAACCGGTGAACCCAGCAGGGTCGTGCTGAAAGAAAGGAGAACCAAATGTATTTATATTAGAGTTGGGTTCATTAAACCACTTAATATAAATAATAAACTTAAGTTGGAGTTGGGTTATTTTTATTTTTGATTCGGCACCTTCTCCTCTCAAACCCTCACGCCGGCGCCCCTCTTCTTCTCCTCTTCCTCACGCACGGCACACCAAGCCCAAGGTCCATCGGTTCACCTTCCGGCGACGACTCCAACACGAAAGAGGTTCTTCTCCGCGAGAGGAACGCGAAGACGTGATCGGATCGTCGAGAGGATCATCTCCACCGGAACTCTAGCGAATAGAATCGTAAGAAATTACGATCAAGAGGTAAGAAACCCCTCACCTGCAGTATAATAGCTTTCGTTTGATTGCATACTGTTAGATGTAGCTATATGCAGGTTTTTTGGCACATAGGGTGTGTTTTAACCCTCCTCGAGGATTTAGGGATCTAGTTGAACACCTCTAGACGGGCCGGACACGTTGTTTTCCTTTAGATGGAGATTCTAGACGTTGTCGGGTGCCTAGAGGTGATCTCCCTATTAGAGGAGAGAGTTGGAGCACACCAAGTGTTCGGTAAAATGTTAGTGTAGCTAAATACCACCTCAGCTATGTTTAATAGCTCAGTTAGATGCATTAGAAGCATTTAAACCAGCACATTAGTTTAGTTCAGTTCTATGGGACTACGGTCCAATGGGTGGGCTCCCCACAGTCGCCTCTAGGTTCAGATAACCTAGCTCTAGGTTCAGATAACCTAGAAACAGCATGTTATATCAGTTAGCTATAGATATCAGTATTTTATTTTCAGTGGCACTGTACTGGATCAGATATCCATTGGGTTGGACTCCCACAGTCGTCCCTAGGTTTAGATAACCTAGTTAACCCTACTAAATTCGGGACTTGCAAACCCGGGTCTAGTTAGGGATGCGCGCACAGCAAGTACAGTTGCCGGGCCCAACAGCATGTTTAGTATTTTCACCTATTATGTATTAGATTTCAAAACTCAAAATCAATTATGCTAGTTGAGTTTGTTTCCAGTTACAGATTTAGTTTCAGTTAGTTTAGCTTATATTCAGTTCAGTGTTTATTTGGTTGCTTTGCCATGATCCAGTGCTTATGCCATGCTTATATGTTATGCTTTATGATTTCAGTATACCATGACTTAGCAAGTTCAGTGCATATTTTCAAATAGCATGATTTAAAAGCATATTGCATCGAATGCATGATTTTGTGAGGTAGATGGTTTCTTTACTAAGCTTTAAGCTTACAGATTCTACTTTTCCTTATACTGCAGATAAAGGTAAAGGAAAGATGGACTAACAGAGGAAGCTGGAGGGCAATGCAAGGATGGTGTGTGTGGCAGGAACCGGAATCAAAGGTCCTTAGGGGACTTAGCAAGTTTAACCAATTAGAACTCTAGCAATTTTTACTTTCATACACTTTCAATTGTTAAATGTGTTTAGTGACTTGAAATGCCATGAACCAGTGAACCTTACTCTAGCTTAAGTCTAAAATTATTATTACATGTTGTTAGAACAGTTATCATGCATGGGATAGTTGATAGGTGGAGTCTTGGCACAACCCAGGGTCTGAAATCAGAGTTCAGATTCGAAATCAGAACTCTGATCGGTCTCCAGACCGATCAGGGCCGGGCTGTGTCACTGGATCGGTCAGCCGACCGATCCAGACGGATACAGTATGCTACTGTATCCTCATGGATCGGTCAGCCGACCGATCCAGAGGCGAACAGAGACATGGGGGGTGAACTGATCGGTCTACCGACCGATCAGGGTGCTCCTGGATCGGTCGGTAGCCCGATCCAGCTGCGCCCAACGCATCAGACGCACGGAGGCTCACTGATCGGTCAGTCCGACCGATCAGTGAGGTCCTGGATCGGTCGGCAGACCGATCCAGGTGCGTACAGAAGCGAAAGAAGAAGAGAAAGCTGTTGGATCGGTCTGCCGACCGATCCAGAGACTTCTACCGTGCCAGTATCAAGCTGGATCGATCCCGTGATCGATCCGACAGCCCAATCGATCTGTGGATCGATTGAAATGCCTGATTTCAGCTAGCAGGTCATCCGGGAGGCATAGGTTGTCTCCCCTAGCAAGTGTACAACTCCTAGGTACACCCAGAGCATTAAGTTTTGATCAGTTTAGTAGAAAAATTTTTAATTAGCCTAGCTTTCCGCACAGCATAGTTTAGCAATAACTGTAGCGATTCGCCTTACAGCCTAGTAGTAGAAGGTGGGTCGTTACAAAAAGAATACCAACTATTAATTTGTCATAAATCTAGGTAAAACCCCCTTCTTACAAATGTTTGAATTTATATACGTCCACACTAACGTGGCATAAAAAATTCATGGTGTTTGAGGTAATTTTATTTGTCATAAAGTTAGGTTGACAAAATAAAATGGGTAATACCTCCTCTTACAAACAATTGAATTTGTATACGTCCACACTAACGTGACATACAAAATTCATGGTGTTTGAGGTAATTTCAGGTTGACAAGTTAATTAATGGGTAAGACCCTCCTCTTACGAATGTTTGAATTTGTATACGACCACACTAACGTGGCATGCATAATTCCCGGTGTTTGAGGTGTTGGTGAATTTAAATAATATTATTTGAGGAATCAATGTTATTTTAAATTCAAAGTCTTGACTAAATATTTGATTAAAGTAAGACCAACTATTAATTTTATTTGTCATAAAGATAGGTTGACAAGACAATAAAATTAATGGATAAAATCTCCTATTAAAGTTTTAATTTGTATACGTCCACACTAACATGACATACAAAATTCATGGAGATTTTAAGGTGTTGGTCTTGACCAAATATTTTTGTGATTCTTAGGATTTCAAATGTTTGTCAATCCCCTAGCTGTCATACTATAGAATAGACTTAGTAGTCCCAATTATGATTGGAAACAAAACTTGGACTCTAAGGTGGATTGTTCTCTCATAAATGAGAATAATAAAAGTGTATTTAATTCATTAGTTATTGAAACATGTTTAGTGGTGTTATCTATCGGTACCTGGTATGTAGATATGGGAGCCACTAATCATGTCTGCAATTCATTGCGGGGTTCCAGGAAACTCGATAACTACATGAAAGGGAAAACACTGTCTACATGGGCACTATTGCAAAAGTAGCAGCTATTGCAGTGGGAGATGTTTATCCTCTGATAGGAATAAAATATGGATTTTGAGAAATTATTTTTACGTACCAAGTTTAGAAAGGATTTGATTTCGGTTTCTAAACTATCAAAGAACTTGATATTCTGTCTCTTTTGATAACAAAGTTGTTATCAAGAATAGAAGGAAGTTATCTGTTCTGGTACATTGGTTGGCAATTTATAAATCCAATAACTCCCACGATGCAAATGGAAATTAATAACACATCTTCTAACTTTAATAAGAGAAAGCAACCTTCGGAGATGAACCAATCATATTTTTGGCATCTAAGGCTAGGTCATATTGACTTGAGTAGGATTTAAAGGATAATAGCCGATGAACTTTTGGGTTCATTGGTGGTGGAAAACTTTCCGACATGCGAGTCTTACTTGGAAGGAAAAATGACCAAGAGGCATTTTAAGTCTAAGGGGTATAAAGCCAAAGAAGTGTTGAAATTGGTTCATTCTGATTTGTGTGGATCTATGACTATCCAGGCAAGAGGTGGTTTCGAATATTTCGTCTCTTTTATAGACGACTATTCAAGATACGGGTATATTTACTTGATGCGCCGCAAGTCTAAGTGCTTTGATAAGTTCAAAGAGTACAAGACTGATATGGAGAAACGTTAAAGTAAAAGTATCAAGACACTACGGTGAGATCGTAGTGGCGAGTACCTCTTAGGAGAGTTTAGCAGTTACTTATCAGAGGAAGGATTCAATCCCAACTAACTGCACCTGGTACATCCTAACAGAATGGTGTAGTAGAAAGAAGGTATAGGACTCTTATGGAAATGATTAGATCGATGATGAGTTACCAAAATCGTTTTGAGGATATACTCTAGAAACAAAAGTGAACATAGTACCTTCTAAGTCAGAACTCTCTACTCACATAGAATTACAGAATAGGCGTAAGCCTAATTTGAAGCATATTCGGATTCTGTGTAGTCCAACACATGTGCTGAAGGGAGACACTGATAAGATGGACAGGAGTTCACTTGTTTGTGGGTTATCCTAGAGAAACAAAAGAAGGTTTATAGTCCTAAAAATCAGAAGGTCATGGTTAGCACCAATGCCCGATTTTTAGAAGAGGACTATGTAATGAACCACAAGCCCATAAGTAAATTTGTTCTTAAGAAAATAATAAAGGACACGTCTAATCTAGTACCAACTATACAAGATGAGATATCACAAGAAACTACAACACGTACCACATATGATACACAATTACAGAAAGTGTCTCGTCGTAGTGGGAGGGTTGTTAGACAACCTGAAAGATTCATGTTTTGGGAGAGTCTTTGGACTTGATCCCTGGTGAACATGAACCTGATCCCCGGACATATGATGAAGCATTCCAAGATAAAGATGCAGCATCTTGGCAAAGAGCAATGAATACTGAATATTAGAATATATGTATTCTAATAAAGTCTGGGAGCTTGTAGAATTACCAAATGGTGTAAAAGTCATTAGGTCCACAATAGAAAAAGAAGGACAGACAGGAAGGTAGAAACTTTCAAAGTAAGGCTTGTTGAAAAAGGGTATCGATTATAAGAAAACCTTTTCACCGGTAGCCATGCTTAAAGTCTATCCGGATTCTTTTATCTATTGCTGCCCATATAGACTATGAGATTTGGCAAATGGATGTCAAGATAGTTTTCCTTAATGGAAGTCTTGAAGAAAACATCCATATAACGCAACCAGAGGAGTTTATTGCAAAGGGCTAAGAGCATCTAGTATGTAAGCTCAATCGGTCTATGGACTGTAGCAAAAGCTTTAAGATCTTGGAACATCCGGTTTAATGAAATAATCCAGAACTATGGATTTATTCAGTGTTCGGATGAGTCTTTGTGTATACAAGAAGTGTGATGGAAACATCGTGGTATTTCTTGTACTATACGTAGATGACATTTTTGATAGTTAGAAACAATATCAAAGTGTTGTCGGAAGTAAGGGTATGGTTGTCCAAGCAATTCGATATGAAGAACATAGGAGAATGTGCACATATTCTAGGGATCAAGGGATCACAAGAAAAGAATGTTGTGTTTATCCCGAGCTTTATACAACCCTAGCTCATTTTAGCATACAAGACTCCAAGAAAAGTTTTCTAAATTTTAGACATGGAGTAACTTTATCTAAAAGAGATGTCTCCGAAGACATCAAAGTAGATATAGGACATGAAGGTAGTTCCTTATGCTATCGGAAGTCCAATGTATGCTATGGACAAGACCAAATATCTGCTTTGCCGTGGGCATGGTTAGTAGATATCAAAAGTAACCCTGGACTGGGACACTGGACTGCTGTAAAGCATATATTAAAGTACCTGAGAAAGACTAGAAATTATATGCTTGTTTACCAAGCAGATGGTTTGATCCATGTGGGTTACACGGATTCTGACTTCCAATCAGATAGGGATACTAGTAAGTCAACCTCGGGGTTTTATGTTTACTTTAGAAAGTAAAGCCATAACTATAGAGGAGTGTTAAGCATAGGTGCTTTGTCAGACTCCCCTATAGAAGCTGAGTATGTGACAGCCTTTGAGGCAGCCATAGAAGTTATATGGCTTAGAAACTTAATGATGGACTTAGACATGATTTCTGGTTTGCCCAAAAATTTATTACAATTTATTGTAATAATAGTGGTGCAGTAACAAATTCGAAGAAACCATAAGGCAAGTAAACACAATAGAGTGCAAGTACCACCCAATACGAGACATCGTATAACGAGGAAAAGTTGTTGCCGCCTAGATTGCATCAGGTGATAACCTAGGAGATCCTTTCACTAAGGCCCTTAAGGCAAGAGCTTTTGATGGGCATGTAGAAGGGTTGGGAATCAGATGTATGGCAAGGTATATGATAGCATAGTCTTTTAGTATAAGTGGAAGATTGTTGGAATGTATACTAAAAGCCTAACTTTTTGTAAACATTTACTTAGAAATAAAAATCACATTGGTCAAATGTCTACATGATTAATGTAGTTGTTCGATTAATTTATATTGTAGATAACATGGTGTGTGGTGTCACACACAGAAGATCATGTTATCAGTTCTTTATAAATTATAAACAGTTGCTCACGACAAGATGGAAAGGAACAAACCATTAGAATAGTCGTAGTGTAATTAGGTATTAGTATATCTTGACTAATAAATTACACTAGTACACTCTAAGTGTATTGAGTAGGACCATTTAAGGTAAGTTCTTTTTATACTGACTTAATAAAAGAACAAGACCTTAGTTATTATGGAAGTGTGTGCTCTTAATCCTAATATAATAACAAGCACATATATTTAGTATTTATTTCTTTGACTTATCAAAGGGTGAGATTTAGCTCGATAAATCAAAAGGCCCGATAAGTTGAGAAATGATATTACTTATAGTGTGTGTTGTTGATTATAGAAGGAAACTGTGTCCTAGTAATCTAGGTTGATAATGTCCCCAAGAGGAGCTCATAAGGATTGTCATGTTAAACCCTGCAGGTGAACTTAGTTCGACATGATGATAAGGTTGAGTGGTACTACTCTTGGACTAAGACATTAATTAAAATAAGTTGTCAGTAACTCAATTAATTAGTGGACATCCGATATCTTAAACACAGGGAGACTAACACACTCATAATAAGAAGAAGCCCAAAATATAATTTGGGATTGGTGCGGTAGTTCAATAATAATTCTTTAGTGGAATGAATTATTATTGATGAAATTAAGTTGGGTGTTCGGGGCAAACACGGGAAGCTTAATTTCATCGGAAGACTAAAACCAATTCCTCCTCTCGGTCCCTATCGTAGCCTCTTATTTATAAAGTATTATACCCACCTATATCCACCTTTATACCCATCCTAAGGTGGTCGGCCAAGCCTTGCTTGGAGCCCAAGCAAGGGGTCGGCCAAGTTAATCCTTGGATGAACCAAGTGGTGGTCGATCCTAGCTTGAGTCCAAGCTTAGGTGGCCGGCCACAATAAAATTAAAAAGATTTTATTTTTTAAATTTTTTCTTATGTGGATTCCATGGTTTTAAAAGAGAGTTTAAAATTTAAATCTTTCCTTTTATAGATTTCTACAAAAGATTAAGGAAAGATTTAATATCTTTCCTTATTTGTAGATTGAAAGGAAGATTTTAATTTTGATAAAACTTTCCTTTTTTTAACCATGTTCATGATTTAAAAAGAGAGTTTAAAATTAAATAATTTCTTTTATAAGTTTCTACAAAAGATTAAGAAGATTTGATATCTTTTCTTATTTGTAGATTGTAATGAGATTTTAATTTTAAAGATAACTTTCCTTTTTGGAAATCATCCACATGTTTTAATAGAGAAATTTTAATTTATATATTTCCTTTTATAACCAACCATGAAGGGATAAATTATTAGAGAAATTTTTATTTTAAAATTTCTGGAAACAAATTAGGAAGTTTTAATTCTTGTTAAAACTTTCCTTGATTGGGATTGTGAGGTGGTCGGCCATATGATTTAAGAAAAGGAATTTGATTTTAATTAATTAAATTTTCCTTTTCATAGCAAAGAAATTAAGGAAGGTTTTATTAAAACTTTCCTAATTTGCCAAGACCAAGGATTATAAAGGAGAGGGTAGGGATACCTTCATGGCTAACAATTCTATTCTATTTTTCCTCCCTCTCTTCCTTGGTGGTGTGGTCGGCCCTTCTAAGTTTTCCCTTCTCCTTTTTCTTTCTTCTCCTTGGCCGAAACTCTTCATCCTTTGGAGCTTGGAAGGTGGCCGGATATTGTTTGGAGAAGAAGGAGAGAAAGGAGGCTTTGTTTCTAGCATCGCTTGGAGCTTGGTGGTGATGGCCGAACCTCACATCTCTTGGAGTTTTTTTTTTGTGGTGGCCGAAACTAGCTTGGAGAAGAAGGAGCTTGGGTGGTTCTCGTCTCGGTAGATCGTCGCCACACAACGTCCGAGATAAGAAGAGAAATATGGTAGAAGATCAAGAGGTCGTTGCATACAAAGAAAGGTATAACTAGTAATTATTTTCCGCATTATGCTAGTTTTTCTTTGTATGAATTCCAAACACAAGAGGCATATGATTCTAGAGTTTCGAATTTGTGATTCGAGTTCATGTTTTTTTTTTGTTTTACAAATTTGTGATTCGATTCTTATTTTCGGTTAAACCTAATGTTATTTTAGGAAATTAAATATTTAATTTCTATTAAAGGCTTTGTCAAGGCAGTGGTGGATGATCTCATACCCAAGAAGGCCTAGTGCCTCGCCATATTTGACCTGGGAGCCGATTTTAGAAATAAATATTTAATCAACTTTATAACATAGGTGGATTTGGATCAATAGTGTTAAGTTTCGCTTGCGATCCAAATCTAAACCATTAAGAACAATTAAGTTAAATTTGGAATCAAGTTCCGTTTGCGATTCCTAATTTAATTTCTAAAGAACACAATAGGTTGTTTAGGAAATGTTCGACACTTGTATAAAATTTTTGTACAGTGGAGCCGATACGATCTTCCTAGGACCAACGAACACTTCTCCCCAAGCGAGATGGCTAGGAGGACTTGGCTGATTGGCAACACTTTGTTGCCTGTGAATCCATAGAGTGGAGTCATCATGGCCAGCAAATCACTTCAGTCAATTTGCAGCTGATCGAACACCTTCTTGAATATTCTATTCACTGAGCTCCATGTGTCAACAAGGGTTTGGAGAATAACATAATTAGTGATTACTGCTCGGATGATCAACGCGTCGTCGTGAGTAATCTTCACACCCTCTAAGTCTCTCGGGCCGAAATTGATCTCGAATCCTTCGGCCTTCTCCTTGTTGCAGCCAACAACATGGATCTCGAGTCGCTGAGCATGTAACTTCCTCACCTGGTTAGAATCACCGTCGATCAGCCCACCAGCGATCTTTCCTATTTCTCCCCGAGAGGCGTTACTCCTCTTCTCCTCCTCTCAAGCTGAAGGTTTGCTCTGCTCAGCAGAAACTCGAGCAGGACTCTGATTGTTCCCCTTCTGAGATTGATGAGGGTGTGGTTTGGCCACCATCCTTTCTTCCTCCCTTCGCTCGAAAAATTGGCGTCTGTGTCTCCGATTAGGAGATGGGGATCAGCAACGATTTCCCCGTGGAGTCGGCCTACTAGCTATTGGCGTCAGGTCGTAGCAATCCCGTGTGTTGTGCGTCGCCGACTGGTGGAAGGAACAGAACATTGATGTCCACACTTTGCCTTTTGCAGCCTTTGGGTGATCGACCGCCACATGTTGCACAACATGCGTGCTTGGCTCATTATGTGGCTGCGCTCCCCCCCATCGAGGCTCCTTGGGAGGCTGATGGTTGCTCGATGAACGCCGCTTAAGCGCTGCTGCGGGTTCGACTGGCACCTCCTTTCTTCTGGCCGCTTAAGCTTCTTCCACGTTTATATACTCTATGGCCTTCCTTTGCAAGTGGTCGAAGTCCCTCGGTGGCTTCCGAATGAGTGATCGAAAAAACTCCCCTTCGGTGAGCCCCTGGGTGAAGGCGTTCACCAATACATCTGAGGAGACCGCGGGGATATCCATTGCCATATGATTGAAGAGCTGAATGTAGGCCCTCCATGCTTCCCTGCACCCTTGCTTCAGTGAGAACAAGTTTACGCTCGTCTTCTGATGGCGACGAATGCTAGCGAAATGGTGTAGGAATGCCGCAGGGAAGTCCTTAAAGTTATGGATGGAGCCGATCGGCAACCTCTTGAATCAACGTTGCGCTGATCCGGAGAGGGTGGTGAGGAAGACCCGACACTTCACCTCGTCGGTGTACTAGTGAAGTGTGGTCGCGTTATCAAATTTGGCCAGATAGTCATCTGAGTCGGTAGTTCCGTTGTATTCTCCGATCGCCAGCAGAGTGTAGTGCCGAGGCAGGGGATCGTTCAGAATCCCTTGCGAAAATTATTGATTGATCCGCTAAGGCGAATCATCGTCCCCCGGCGCCTTCCCTTTCCTTGCGTCCCAAATGGGCGCATCGTTCTATGAAGATCCTTGATCCTTATCCACTCGACCCCATTCCTCTGATGGGGTCTTGAACAACACTCGGTAGAAGGGGATAGGCGCATTGGGCGCTTCCCGTATGTGTCGGTCGACTTCTTGTTATTCCCTTGAGCGGATATTTGGTCCGCTCGATCACCGCGTTCAATGGTCGACCAGCGGCTGATGCAGCGAGTTCCTACTCTTGGCGTTCGGCCAGTGCCTATTGTTGTTGCTGCTCCACTATCTTTGCCGCTTGGGCTTGTATCAGCATGTCAAGCTCCTCTTGTGTCAGCGTCACCGTGGTGAATTGTCCAGCGCCCTCCATCTTCTCTTTCACATGCAGGCTACGTTCCCATAGATAGCGTTAAAATAATCCTTTCTGAAAGCGGGAAGGTGGAAAGCTGGGGATGTGGCGGCTTCGCTGACTGTAGACTACGCTCCGCTCTGTAAAACAAGTAATGTCAGTGCCGAACCAAGGAATGGGTCCCCGGCGTTGGCCCTCCGACGCTCAAGTCAGTCACCAGAAGTGTAGAAGGAAAGCGGAGCAATAGTAACGTAGGCGCAAACAGTGAATAACGCCTACCTCCGCCGGTGATAGACCCTCCTTTATATAGAGCCCTGATAGGCGACGTGCACGTTTCTCGAGGCATGAGCATGCTCTCCAATATATCCTATGGAAGGACCTGTCAGGAAAGTACCTCTGACACTATACCTTAACAGGGCATGCATATCCCCTGACAAGACAATAGAAGCTTCCACAATATGATCCGCCTGTCGACCATGTCTCGTGTCAACGACACTATCTCCCAAAATGATGTTGAGAGATACTACAGTGGTCTCGTTGCTTGGCCGAGTGAGGTAGTCTCTCAGACAGGACTCCGCTCCATTTATGGTCGGGTCCCGCTTCTTGGCCGAGCGGGTCAGCTACTTGGCCGGGATCCCTCCACTCTGTCGACCTCAGTTGCTTTTCCGTGTGGTGACTGTGTAGTAACGTATCCTCTCCTGTTCGGACAAGCTATCCGGTCTCCTTTAACATCCTGCTGCTCCGTACTGAGCGTCGATTGTTTTACTTATCATCCCGAATAAGACGGATAATTTGATCAAATATGTCTTCAGTCGATCAAGCCTTGACTGACCAAATCAATCATTATAATTATCCTCTATTCGGTTTTTTAACATCTAAGCATTGATCACTTTTGACTTCTACTTTAACAATTGATCATGTACTTAAATATTTAAGGACTCTTTTTATGACCGTATCATATCCGTAATTATTTATTAATATGTCCAGTTGGGCCACGTGAAGAGTGACCCGATCGGATGGCATGCCATGCGGCAAATTAGGCCGGTTCGAAAACAACTTTTTAGCCGATTCATTATAATGTTCCTTGAAATCTAATTTAATTAATTGCGTGTCTCGGGAGGAGTTTGTTAGGTGTCCAAGTGAGAAAAACGGGTAGGGTTAGGGGATGAAGGAGTGGGAAGAGTTATGGCGAAAGCATTCCTAACTTTATGAATCAAAATGAATATTCATACATATTATTTTTTAAAAAAATAAAATTTTTAAAAAGAAAGCGAGAATAACGAACTACTAAACTCCAATTAAATTAGTGAGGGTAATAAATCAAAAAAATAAAGTAGAATTGGATAATACATCGTACTTCAAAGTAAATATTTGTTAGGATGGATTGAACTAGAGGGGATAAATGGTTTGCTTTATTTTTTTTGTTGATTTAATTATGCACAGTGGAAATTTGAAAGCGATGCTAACTCTTATATTTATTTGGTATCCACCTTCTCAAGGAGGTGACTAGTCCAAGGATTCACACCATCGTCACTGTTCCACTATAAAACTTCTTCTTCTCGGAATTACACCGAAGGTGGAGAAACCTTACAAAATTTACAACTCTCTCTCTAAAAGAAAAGGATCACAATCACTACAAGGAAGAAGAAGAGGATGATTACAAACTTAGAATATCTTCTTCTTTGCATATTACAACTTGAAAATATGAAGTGGAGAGCTTGAACTTGAGCACTTGAGAGATCTTGAGCACTTGAGAGCAATAGAACAGTATATTTTTTGGTGAAGTGTTTCGTTTCCTCTTTTCCAGCTTTTTAAATGTCTTCAAATATAGCCATTTCTCACATGATCGTCGCCGTGAATCGATTGGGTTTGTCTTCCAATCGATTCAAAAGTATCCGTTGAGCACCATCACGTCAAGATCAACGATGTAGATCATTTTATTCGAACCTCAATCGATTGAGAGACATTATTCTCAATTGATTGAATTTATCAATCGATCAACGAATCGATTCAGACACGCTATGCTTCAGCGCAAAAACGCATAACCTCTGTGAATCGATCGGCTGATCGATTGGATACCTCCAATCGATCGGCTTATTGATCCAGGAGTGTTCTGTGCTTCGCGCAGAAGCTTCACCAATCGATCAGCCGATCGATTGGTTTACTCCAATCAATCTGTTGATCGATCCAGGAGCATTCTGTGCCTCGCGCAGAAGCTTCACCAATCGATCGGTCGATCGATTGGTTTACTCCAATCGATCGACTAATCGATCCAGGAGCGTTCTGTGCTTCGCACAGAGGCTTCACCAATCGATTGGTTTACTCCAATCGATCGGCTGATCGATCCAGGAATGCTTTGTTTCATAGCCGTGCGTCTCAATCGATTTACCAATCGATTGATGGTTTCCCGATTAATAACAAATGGATTAATACATATTTTTAATAAATACCTCGTGCCAGATGAACGCATGTTCCCCTGGACTTTCTTGCCTTGCATCCAGCCTTCTGACCTGCAAGGACTTCTCTTGCTAAGAATCTGGTCCTCGACCTTCTTGGACTTCTCTTGCCTTACATCCGGTCTTCTGACCTGCAAGGACTTCTTTTGCCAAGAATTTAGTCCTCGACCTTCTTAGACTTCTCTTGCTTACATCCGATGTTTCGACTTGCAAGGACTTCTTCTGCAAACTCACAATACATGTTAGATCCAACGTATTAACTTAATCTTAAATAATTGTCAACACGTTGAAACTTCCAGGGCATAATTGCACAAATAATCTCCCCCTTTTTTATGTTTGACAACCTATTTAAGTTTAGGCTAATTTCAACACACCATAATAATAATGAAATGGTAAATAGTAATAGAAAACCACATATTGTCATGAACTATGCATGAAATTCATCTAAATTAAGCATAAGCAGTAATAACGACATATATATAATTAAGTATAAGTTTCATTTTAATTAAGCATGAACTTCAACTTATATCTCCCCCTTTGCCAAATATCAAAAAGAAACTAGAAACACTCCCTCTCAATGAGTGCATTAAGCAAACACAATATACTCGAGGGGTACTCCCCCTAAACCAAAAGATAAGAGGGTATGACCCCCACGTATTATACAAACCAAAAACTATGATAACATAACTAAAAACACTAGTTGCATAAAACATATGTCCAATAAGAAGTCATATCATAAATACAACACACAAAATAGTGTCAAAGAGGCACACCATAGACTAAAAGTCAAACAAAAAAATAACTATCCATACAGGAAGGGAAACGATAAGTCATAATGAAACAGTAAACTCAATCCTGTCGCCCTCAGGAGGATCAGCAGGACTTCTGGAAGCATCAAAAAAAGGTGGCACATCAACTACTGGAGGGGGAGGCAGAAGAGAGTGACTTAATATCCAAGATCGCACTAGCTCGGTCAGAGACTCAACGCTCATCTGCAAAGTGGCAACCTCGACGCGCATCTCAGCAATAGCCATGGACAGCTCCTCAAACCAAGTGTCCACGGTCTCCTCAAGTGTCTGAATCTGAGTAGCCACAACAAGACCTGGAGAAGCAGGTACCTCAACATCTGTCTCAGGATCAGCATCCTCTAGAGTTGGCGCCTGTCCGACCCCCCTGAGGTCGATCTCACGGTCCTTCACCAAGGGCATGCCAATCAATCCATCGTACGCCATCCGACCCAACCTCAATACTAGTCTTAGTAAAGGATCGTGCAGAGATTCGGGAATACGAAACTATCATATACGAATCTGGGACAAATCCTGGATTCGTCCCCAAATCTGGGATGAATCCTGGATTCGTCCCAGAATTGAATTTTTTTTTAAAAAAATAATCGGAAGGTTTAAATATGGACCTAGAGACATCGGAATTTCATGAAACAAGTTTCATTTTGTTCGTATTGTTCTCATGATCGTAAAAATATCCTCATCCATAATTTTAACCTAATATTTTGAGTGTGGTGATTTTTTAATTCAAATTAGGTCAAATTCAGATTAAAAAATCACCACACTCAATATATTACGTCAAAATTATGTATGATGATATTTTTATGATCTGGAGAATGATACAAACACATAGAAACTTGTTTTATAAATTTTGATATATTTGTGTTTGTATTTAAGGTTTCGACCACATATACGAACATGTGTTGAACAGTAACTTTCTTAGTTAATATTGAACTATATATGTTTTACTAAATTTAGACCTAGAGATATGAGAATTTCATGAACAAGTTTCTAAGTATTTGTATCATTCTCCTGATCATAATAATATCCTCATAAATAATTTTGACTTGATATATTGAGTATGGTGATTTTTTAACCCGAATTACATCTTAACCCAAATTTGATGTAATTCGGGTTAAAAAATCATCACACTCAAACTTTAAAAAAAAAGATAAATAAAATCAGAAGGCTCAAATATGGATCTAAAGATATCAGAATTTTATGAAATAGGTTTCTATGTGTTCATATCGTTCTCCAGATCATAAAAATGTCCTCATTTATAATTTTGACCTAATTTATTGAGTGTGGCGATTTTTTAACCTGAATTACATTAAATTCAAGTTAAAAAATCACCACACTCAAAATAGAAGGTCAAAATTATGGATGAGGACATTTTTATGATTAGTAGAATGATATAAACACATAGAAACTTGTTTCATGAAATTTCGATGTCTCTAGATCCATATTTAAGGCTTCCGATTATTTTTTCTTTTAAAAAAAAAACAATTCTGGGACAAATCCAAGATTCATCCCAAAATTGGGGGCGAATCCATGGATTCGTCTAAAAAATCTGGGATGAATCCTAGATTCATCCCAGAATATAAAAAATTTTAAAAAAAAGATAAATAAAATTGGAAGGCTTAAATATAGATCTAGAGATAACGGAATTCTATGAAACAAATTTCTATGTATTCATATCGTTCTCCTAATCATAAAAATGTCCTTATTTATAATTTTGATCTAATTTATTGAGTGTGGCAATTTTATAACCTGAATTACATCAAATTTAGGTTAAAAAATTACTACACTCAAAATATTAGGTCAAAATTATAGATGAGGACATTTTTACAATCAAGAGAATAGTACGAACACATAGAAATTTTTTTCATGAAATTTTGATGTCTCTCGCTCCATATTTAAGGCTTCCGACTATTTTTTCTTTTTTTTTAAAAAAAAATGATTCTTGGATGAATCCAGGATTCGTTCCAAAATTGGGGACGAATCCAAGGATTCACAAAGGTTCTGTGTTTCTGCGCTGAAGCATAGCGTGTCTGAATCGATTCGTTGATCAATTGATAAATTCAATCGATTGAGAATAATGTCCCCATCAATTGAGGTTCGAATAAAATGATCTACACCATTGATCTTGACGTGATGGCGCTCAACGGATAATTTTGAATTGATTGGAAGACAAACTCAAACGATTCACGACGATGATCATGTGAGAAACGGCTATATTTGAAGATATTTAAAAAGCTGGAAAAGGGGAAATGAAACACTTGTTGGTTGCTACTCGGAAAACCTATAGGTTCCACTGTACAAAAATTTTGTACAAAGGTCTGAACCTTTTCCTAGCTACCATGTGTTCTTTTAAATTAAATTTTGGATCGCCCGCGGAACTTAACACGTTTGATCCAAAACTTAATCTATTTGTTCTTTTAGGTTTTGACTTGGATCTCCTGCGGAACTTAACACGTTCGACCCAAGTGTCCTTAAGTTATTAATTCCATTAAATATTAATTTCCATAAAAGGTTCCCAGTACTGACGTGGCGAGGCACATGGCCTTCTTGGATATGGGAGCAACCACCACCGACTAGACAAAACCTTTAATAGAAAGCTAATATTTAATTTCCCAAAATAACTTTAGGTTAACCAAAGAGAACAATCAAATCACAAGGAAAAGAAAAAAAACAAAAGAACACAACTTCGAAAAAACATATTCGAAATTCTAGAACGTAAGCCTCTTGTATTTGGTATTATTTCCATAAATAACTAGCATGATGCGGAAATAGAAATTACTAGTTATACCTTGTAGAAAAACCTCTTGATCTTCTACCGTATTCCTCTTCTAACCTCGGACGTTGTGTGGGCAACGATCAACCGAGATGAGAAACCACCAACCACCTTCTTCTCCTCCAAGCAAGGTTCGGCCACAAAAGAAAAGCTTCACCAAGGAGAAAAACCAAAATACTAACCAAGCTCCAAGAGATACTAGCTTTCTCTCCTTCTTCTTCTTCTTCTCCAAGTAGTATCCGGCCACCACAAGAGCTCCAAGGAAGGGAGAGAGGTTCGGCCACCACAAGAGGAAGAGAGGGAGAGGATGGCCGGCCACACCAAGGAACAAGAGAGGGAGAGGAATAATAGATGTTGTGTCTCTTGAAGGCACCCTCACCCCTTCTTTTATATTCCTTGGCCTAGGCAAATTAGGAAATTTAATTACAATAAAATTTTCTTAATTTTCCTTAACATGAATTAATTGAGAAAAATAAAACAAAATTTCCCAATTAACTTGAGATGGCCGGCCACATCATTGGAAAACAAAAGAGGACAAGTTTTAATCAACAATTAAAACTTCCTAATTTGTTTCCGGAAATTTTAAAAAATAAAATTTCTCTTTAAAATCTCTTCATGATTGATAAAAGGAAATTTCTATAATTTTAATTTTATCAACATGTGAATAATTTTTAAAGAAAAAATAAAACATCTCTCCAATCTACAAATAAGGAAAGAGATCTAATCTCTTTCTTTAATCTTTTGTAGATCTTTTACAAGAGAGATATTTTAATTTTAATTCTCTTTAAAATATATCTTCCACATAATAATAAAAATTAAAATTAAATTTCTTTTTAATTTTATTTGGCCGGCCCTACTAGCTTGGGTTCAAGCTAGGGCCGGCCACCCAATTTTATACCTAGGCCGGCCCTAGCTTGTTCCCAAGCTAGCTTGGCCGGCCCCATTGGGTGGGTATAGAAGGTGGGTATAGGTGGGTATAGAACTCTATAAATAAGAGGCTACGATAGGGACCGAGAGGAGGAATTGGTTTTGGTCTCCCGATAAAATTAAGCATCCCGTGTTCGCCCCGAACACACAACTTAATTTTATCAATGATAATTCATTCCACTAGAGAACTATCATTGAACTACCGCACCAATCCCAAATTACATTTTTGGGCTCCTTCTTATTATGAGTGTGTTAGTCTCCCTGTGTTTAAGATATCGAATGTCCACTAATTAAGTGAGTTACTGACAACTCATTTAATTAATGTCTAAGTCCAAGAGTAGTACCACTCAACCTTATCGTCATGTCGGACTAAGTCCACCTGCAGGGTTTAACATGACAATCCTTATGAGCTCCTCTTGGGGACATTATCAACCTAGTATCTCTAGGACACAGTTTCCTTCTATAATCAACAACACACACTATAAGTGATATCATTTCCCAATTTATCGGGCTTATTGCTTCATCGAACTAAATCTCACCCATTGATAAATTAAAGAAATAAATATCAAATATATGTGCTTGTTATTATATTAGGATTAAGAGCACACACTTCCATAATAACCGAGGTCTTTGTTCCTTTATAAAGTCAGTATAAAAGAAACGACCTCAAATGGTCCTACTCAATACACTCTGAGTGTACTAGTGTAATTATATAGTCAAGATAAACTAATACCTAATTACACTACGACCTTCTAATGGTTTGTTCCTTTCCATTCTGGTCGTGAGCTACTGTTTATAATTAAAAGGTACTGATAACATCATCTTCTGTATGTGACACCACATACTATGTTATCTACAATATAAATTAAATGAACAACTACAAACAAATGTAGATAATTAGACCAAATGTGATTCTTTATTCATAATGAATGTTTACAAAGCTTAGGCTTTCAGTATACACTCCAACAACACTTCACCGAAAAATACACTGTTCTATTGCTCTCAAGTGCTCAAGTTCTAGCTCTCCTCTTCATATTTTCAAGTTGTACTCTACAAAGAAGAATGTATTCTAAGTTTGTAATCATCCTCTTCTTCTTCCTTGTAGTGGTTGTGATCCTTTTCTTTTGGAGAGAGAGAGTTGTAAATCTTGTAAGGTTTCTCCACCTTCGGTGTAATTCCGAGAAGGAGAAGTTCTATAGTGGAAGAGTGAGGGTGGTGTGGATCCTTGGACTAGTCACCTCCTTGAGGAGGTGGATACCAAGTAAATACAAGAGTTAGCATTACTTTCAAGTTTCCACTATGCACAATCAAGTCAACAAAGAAAACGAAGTGAGCCATTCCCCCCCCCCCCCCCCCCCCCCTCCCCCTCTAGCTCAACTGGTCCTAACAAGTGGTATCAGAGCCCCGGTTTGCTTTTGAGGATTCACCACCAAGAAAGCACAAGTTAATAGCTACAAGATATCATTGAAAGAGGGATATAGTACTTTACGACCACCATTCTATGAAAGGAGAAACTTTACTTACTGGAAGAGTAGCATGGAGCACTATCTCATGATTGAAATTGATATGTGTTCTCAATCACGGAGGGATTCATGGTGCCAACAGAGAATGGAAAAATGTTTGAATCATCAAGGTGGATCGTTGAACAAAAGATGAAGGCTCAAGCAAATGCTAAGGCGATTGTGACTCTTCAGTGTGGGTTGAGCTCAGAGCAACTCAACAAGGTTGGACCTTTCAAGAGTGCCAAGGATTTATGGGATAAGCTCATTGAGCTAAATGAAGGCACCAAGGATTCAAGAATTGCAAATAGAGATCTCTTAATAAACCAACTTTAGAATTTCATAATGAAGGATGGAAAAATGGTGAGTTCACTACATGGGAAATTCAAGGAACTCTTAAATAGTCTCCATTAAGTTGGAGAGAGTGTGGAGAACCGGGATCCCATAAGGTATGCTCTAAAATCCTTCCCAAGAAATTCATTATGGTCATCCATGGTGGATGCCTATAAGGTTTCAAAGGATTTGTCAATAGTAAAATTAGATGAATTATTTTGTGAAGTTGAATTGCATGAGCAAGCTAACACAAGCCACAAAGAGAAAGGTATAGCCTTGGTTGTAAGTGAAAAGAGTAAAAAGAAGCACGAGGAAAAGAAGAAGGAGTCATCTTTAGAATCTGAGCAAGACAGTGATAGTGATAGTGATAGTGATGAAGAGATATCATCAAGTGAAATGGTAAATTTAGTTCGAAGAATGATGAGACGTTCTAAGAAGTTTGACAAGAAGGATGTCAAGAAGATCTTCAATGACGACAAGAGAAAAGGTAAATCTCTTGTGGATTCAAAGACTAAGACTGATATAATTTTCTATGAATGTAAGAAAAAGGGACACTACAAAACAGAGTGTCCAAAATTGAAGAAGCAAGAAGAAAAGATTAAGAAAAAGAAGAAGTCCTTGAAAGCCACATGGGATGACTCATCCTCAAGCTCATCGGAAGAAGATGAAAGGAAGAGCTCAAGGCACATGACACTCATGACATTAAGCCATGTAGAAGATAGTGAAGATGAAGATAGTCATGGGGAGGATGTGGAATCTTCAAGTGAGTCATCATCTAGTGATGGTGAGGTAATTTCTCCCAAGCTTGATAAGATGTATGCCACCATTGCATGCTTAACTAATGCACTAGCTAAATCAAAAGGCAAGGTTAAAAAGTTGCAAAATGAATTGAAATCACTTAAGAATGAAATTGTGCCATGTAAAACTTGCATGTCTCATGAAAATGACATGAATGAATTTGATGATCTTAAAAAGGAAAATGCATCTTTGAAATTATAAGTTGATGATCTTAGAGGTGTTTTAGAAAAGTTTGCTTCAAGCTCTAAATATTTGGACATGATTCTAGGAGCTCAAAGGGGTGTGTACAACAAAGCGGGATTCGGGTTTAAATCACAACATAAGAAAATCAAATTAATGTCTCTAATTAGTAGAAATCATGCTTCAAGGGTTAAGGTTATTCAAATTTGGGTACCCAAGCAATTTGTTGTTAATGCTATCGGACCCAAAGTTTGGGTACCAAAATATTTGGTTTATCGTGTTTAAACAGGCATGCACCGAGGGGGAGCATCCAACCACATGGTTTGTAGATAGTGGATGCTCTAGGTACATGACGGGAGACACTTCAAAATTCTCATTATGAAGACACAAAAGTAAATGTATCATTTCTTTTGGTAATAGTGGTAAATTAAAAGTTATGGGAATAGGAGATATTAGAATTTCTGAAAATTTTGTGATAAAAAATATGTTATTAGTGAAAGACATGATTTTTAATCTTTTAAGTATTAGTCAACTATGTGATTCGGGTTATGGAGTTGAGTTTAACTCATCTCAATGGCTAATCAAGCATAGTGAACTAAACACCATTATCTTCATAGGCCATAGAAGAGAAAACATTTATCAAGTTGAGTTATTTGGTGCTACTAATGTATTTGCTAAGTGTCTCATGTCTAAAGAAGAGGAGACTTGACTTTGGCACCGGAGAGTTGCTCACACCAACATGAGGAATATCAAAAGACTTTCGAAGAAAGAGTTGGTGCAAGGATTGTCAAAGTTGAAGTTTCAAAAAGATAAAATGTGTGATTCATGTCAAATGGGTAAGCAAACCAAAGATATCTATAAAGGTAAAAATGTTGTAAGTACCTCAAATGCTTTGGAGCTCATTCACATGGATTTGTTTGATAGTAGTAGATATATTTCTTTAAATGGTAGTAGGTATTGATTTGTGATTGTGGCTGATTACACTAGATATACATGGGTGTTCTTCTTGAAACATAAGGATCAAACTCTAGATACCTTGATTGATTTTTGTAAAAGGGTAGAAAATAAAAAAAATCATAAGATAAACAAAATAAGAAGTGATCATGAGGGTGAATTTGAAAATGATAGATTCACAAGTTTTTGTATGGAAAAATGTTATAAACATGAATTTTCCACCCCTAGGACTCCTCAACAAAATGAAGTTGTTGAGAGGAAATAGGGTTTTGCAAGAGGCCGCTAGGAGCATGTTAAATGAATATTCACTTCATAGTTTCCTATGGGCCGAAGCAATTAATACGGCTTGTTATGTACAAAATCGAACTTTAATACATAGATTTCTAGGAAAAACACCTCATGAGTTGTGGTTTGGTAAACCACCAACAATTAAGCATCTTAGAGTATTTGGATGTAAGATTTATATTCTAAACACCAAAGATCATTTGGGAAAATTCTCCACTAAGGCGGATGAGGCCATTCTTGTAGGTTACTCAAGTCATAACAAGGCGTATCGAATTTACAACAAAAGATCTAAAGTAGTTGAAGAATCATTAAATGTTGTATTTGAAGAAAATCCTTCTTTGAACCCTATAAGAACAAACGATGAAGAATTACAACAATCAATTGGAGTGCTTTTCTCAAGAACATAGAGTTTCTGAATCGATTGGTGTTAGTTTCATCATGCCTTGAATGAGAAGTTTCAATGATTGACAATTATTTACGTTTAGGTTAATACATTGGATCTAACTTGAGTTACAAGTTTACGGGATAAGAGAAGTCTAAAAAGGTCGAGGACCAGATTCTTGGCAAGAAAAAATACTTGCAGGTCAGAAGACTTGATGCAAGATAAGAGAAGTCCAAGAAGGTCAAGGGTTGGATTATTGGCAAGAAGAAGTCCTTGCAGGTTGGAAGATTTAATGTAAGACGAGAAGAGTCCAAGAAGGTCGAGGACCGAACTCTTGGATAAAGTTGAGAACCCAAGAAAATTGCGAGATTGGATGCTAGGGTAGATGAAGACCTAGAAATGAGAAAGCTCTAGGTACAAAGTCTAGAGAACAAGAGGTTCATCTAGCATGAGGTAATTGGTTTCGATTGAAAATATGCTTGAAAGTATAGAATTGAAAAACCCTTGTGTACCAAATGATTAACACAAATTATACTCGAGCACACAGAAGCATTCCAAATCAATCAACTAATCGATTAAGAATTTCCTAATTGATTGATGCAATCGATTAGGAGCTTTCTTCGCGAACATAGAAGCTTTCCTACAATCGATTAGGAGCTTTCTTTGCGAACACAGAAGCTTTCCAAATCTATTAGTCAATCGATTAGGCATTGACCAATCAATTGGTGCAATCTATTGACTAGATTCTTTCGAGAGCATAGAAGGTTTCCAAATCTATTTCCCAATCAATTAGCCATGCCCAATTGATTGGTACATTCGATTGTCAAACTTTGTTCCCAAGACAAGAAGGTTGCCGAATCGATTGGTAAATCGATTAAGCTTACTAATTGATTGGACACTCCCACCAATTGATCAGGATTCAAAATGGAGTAATCTCAGTCATTGATCTGGAGTTAGTGATCGTTCAATGGATAAGATAGACGATTAGTAATCGATTGAGTTATTTTTCCAATTGACTAATGGCGATCAAAAAGCAGAGAAATGGCTTGACTTTGAAGCATTTAAAAGCGGATTAGGTCATGAGGAGGAGTTACTGTTCCATTGTTATCCTTCTGCTCATTTTAGTTTCAAGTTCTCATCTACAAGATCTTCAAGCAACTAAGAGAAGGAGAACCAAGCCAAAACTTGTAATCCTTCTTTTCTTCTTCTTTGTTGCTATTCCATTTGAGAGCTTTGTAATTTTGCTGTAAAAGGTTTTTCCACCTTCAGTGTAGTTCCGAGAAGGAGAATTCATAGTGAAAGCTATAACTGCTAATGTGGATTCTTGGATTAGTCACCTTAAGGAGGTAGTTACTAAGTAAATTAAGATGTTAGCATTATGGTGTGCTTAGCTTCAAATATCCTCTATAAATCCAAGAAATACCAATCAAAACAAGCTATTCACCCACTAGCTCTATCGGTCCTAACAATTTGGTCAATCAATTAGAAGCTGTCAACAGATTAGTATGACTACTAATAGATTGGACTGGCAAAAAAGAGTTATTCTATAGGTTTTGAATGATTTATCTAACATGACAATCGATTGGGAGTAAGACCAATTAATTAGGAGAAATTTTCCATCCTGAGAGAAATCATTCAAAAGGGGCTTTCGTGAAGAGAACAACAAGATGGTTCTTGAGGTTTTGGCGACAAGTACTGCTGCACTTTCCAAGCATCAAGAGGCTAACCAAAGCAAAAAAAAAAAAAATAGTGCAAACAAAGCAATGCTCATTATTGTAAAGTCATTTATAATCTTATTTGTGTTTCTTATTGTATTCTCTCATTATATTCTCGTGTTCGAGATTATATGAGACTTTTTCACTTCCAAGAAGGAGGTTTTTATAGTGAAACTGTGAGTGAGGAGTAGACCCTTGGATTAGTACCTTAAGGAGGTAAATACCATGTAAAATTAAAGGAATTTGCATTGTGAAGATTCTATGCTTCAACTTTCCATTGCAAATCAAGTTCGAAGAAGCAAAGCGAACTATTTACAACCCCCTTCCCCTCCCCCATCTAGTTCATACATGTCCTAACAAGTGGTATCAAAGTGAGACCGCTCTTTATTGGACTAATCACCGAAAGGAGCAAATAATTAGAGGAAGAAGAAGAAGTTGAAAGCTTGAGCCTTAATTTCAACAAGTCAAAGGACAAATCATCAAGGGAGCTCAAATTCGAAAATGGATCTCGGAGATGGATGTGGATATGACATCTGAGCACCCCCCACATTTTGGATTGAGAGGATTCAATCTTTGGAAATTAAGGATTGATAATTTCTTCATGATAAACATAGAGCCAATGGTTTCCTCTAATAGAGAGATTTGAAGCTCCAACGAATAACAAAGGAAAATCTCTCAAGAAATAGAAATGGACCGAAGATCAAATTCAAGACGAATGACAAGGTAACCAAATTCTATTTAATTTGGTACCTAATAATATTTGTGTGAGATAGGTGAATTTAGGATGTGAGTTATAGAGTATGTTGGCCAAGCTCCATGAAGATCCATACTCAATGTAATGTAATGAAAAAGGCAAAGATGAAAATTCTTTGTTTCAAGTGCATGAGGATTCAGAGGTTGAGAAACATTCAACATACAAGGAGGAAATTGAAGAAGTATTCAACTCAAGGATTAAGGAGGAGAGGCCATTGGAACCGGACCAAGAGGATGTCTCTACCTCCGGATCAAATGAAGAAGAATGTGTCACCTCTACGAGCATAAATCATGAAGGTATAACTATTTCAATTTGTAAAAATAAAAATCATGTAATATGCTTTAAGTGTAGGGAGAATAGAAACTACAAGAGCAATGTCCAAGATTAGTCAAAAAGAAGACTAAAGTGACACCCAAGATAAAGAAGAAGTCAAAAGATGTTGGCCCTGCGATACGAAAGTGCAAGGAGACATTGTGTGCTTCTCTTGCAATCAAAGGAGACATTATCAAAATCAATGTCTAAGAAGGAGGATTTCGACTAAGAATAAAGGAGGAAGCTCAAATCAAGAGAAGCTTCCAATAGTACATTTAAGGTACCATTAGTTAATGGTATCTCTTTATACCATGAAAATAAGCATGCTAGAAATAAATTTTATCATTTTAGCGCTTGTTATCATAAAAATAAAAGGTATGATAATTCTAAGGAAAATTACAAGTCATATCAATTTAGAACTACCTTATCTAAGGATAGGAATGTAGAAAATAATTTAGCTAGGTAAGAATTCTAAGGAAATTAGATATATGCCTAGAAAGAAAGATGATGATGAAAAATCTAAATTTGATGATTTAAGGATAGAAAATCAAGTCTTGAGGTCAAGATTTGAGAGATTAGAGAGGACCCTTAAGAAAATAACAAATGAAGTCAAGGGGTCTAAGAAGAAAACCTAGGCTTAGATAGACAAGAACCATCTAAGGGCAAGAAAGATTTGGGATACAAACCTAGAGTCAAGGAGGGTGTCATCATATCATAAAGTTTCCTATAACTATGGAATTAACCCTAGGTCTAGAAGTCAAGTCAAGGTTAAAATGGAGGCCATCCCTAAAGTTGGCTTTGAGGAGACTAGTGTGACTAAGACTTATAAGAAGCTTAGGAAAGTCATTAGGAAAGTTTTTAGGGAAGTTATCCCTAGTGAGTACCTAGAACACCCAAGGAGTACTAATAGATTTTAGGTTTCTAAGACTGTGTTCTCTACACACTAAATGAGTTTTGAATGTGTTGACTATAATTGGAAAGGTAGTTAACCTAACCATAGTGAAGTTGACACTTTAGAAAATTTTCAATGTATTGTCATACCTTGAAAATGAATCGATTAGTAATAGATACCAATCTATTAGGAGCTATTGATTTTTACTGAAATAAGTTTATTTTAATTCATTAATATTTAGTCAATTTAACTATTTCTAATCCTATGAAATATTTTGATAAGTATTCGAGGGTAATTTTCTTAATGAAAATGAGAAAAAAATGTTAAAAGGGACTAATTTGGAGTTAAGGAGGAGGTTTAAATTCAAGGTTGAAATGTTAACCTCATGACTTCAATTTTGAGATTTTCTAAAGGCTTAGGAACTTTAAATTATTGTTAGTGCTATGATAGAAGTTAAAGCATACTTGGAGGGGAAGTTTCACCTTAAAGGCATGATTTAGATAAGAAAGGAGATTTATAGAAGGATAATAGATGTATGCTGAAGGTTGAGCATTTAAAATAATGGAAGGTTACGAACCTTTATTGTGATAAGAGAAATTTTGATAAATGTTGAAGGTTGAGCATTTGGAAACAATGGAAGGTAGGATACTTTCATTGTCATGGTTAAATGAATCTTGGGAGAAGATTTTTGATATATGTTTAAAGAGGAGAATATAGGGTTTAAGTTAGGAATAAATCCTCATTCATGCTTTGGCATGGGATGATGAAGTAAGTTGGGCTAATATGGGTTATCCTAACTTAAGCATATTGTTAAACATAAAAAAAAGGTGGAGATTGTTGGTGTAATCATATTCATGTCAAGATTGACCAAATTGACTAAGCTCGAATTGACTTGAGCTTGAGTTTCGATGTTTGACAGTGTGTGTGAGAGAAGTCAAGTAGTTAAAGGGAGGATCGAATACTTGACTAAGAAAGTCCTAATTAGAGGTTAGATAACATAAAATCTTGACCAGAGGTTAGGCAACCGAAAATCCTAACCAAAAATTCCTAACTGAAGGTTAAGCAATTGAAAGTCCTAATTGAGGTTAGGAAAGGGGAAGTACTTAGAGGTTAGGCAAGAGTAAGAAGTATTGGGACCGATGTGCCCGCTAGAGGGGGGTGAATAGCGTTTCATCGCACTTGCGTCGTCTTGATGATATGCAGCGGAAAGAAAGACACAACAAACCAAAACGCTAACACCTAGGATTTACTTGGTATCTACCTCAAGAAGAGGTGACTAATCCAAGGATCCACACATGATACGCTTTCTCCACTAAGAACAACTCCTTCTCGGTCACAACCGGAGGTGGAGAAGTCTCGTACAAACTCACACTACAACACAACACTTCCACAAGAAGAAGAAAGACAAATACAAATGAATACACTCTTCCACTAGCTTACTTGTTGCTTGTAGTAGCCTCTTGAACCTTGGGGATGCAACCCAAGAGCCTTCAAGAACTGGCTGTGAAGATCTAGAGAAATCACTGTGAAAATTGGAGAGGAATCGCAGGTAAGAACGCAAAGTTCTGGCAAAGAAAACGCTCCGCCCAGGCTTTAAACAGTGCTCCCAATCGATCGAATTCATCCCCAATCAATTGTCACGTCAGCACCGCTCCATTGCAGCCGTCTATCACCTACATCCTGCGCAACGGTCACTTCCCAATCGATCGACCGATCGATTGGGACTGTCTGAATCGATCGCTTGATTGATTCAGTGCCTTTCTATGCTCTCGCGTCCATGTGAGAGCTTCTGCTGCCCAATCGATCGACCGATCGATTGACAGCACCCAATCGATCGTCCGATCGATTGGGAAAGTCTTTGTGCTTACGATTTCACATCTCAAACGATCGGTCAATCGATTGGGCCTTCCCACAATCGCAGCACAGTCCAAATCGATCGACCGATCGATTCGGATCCTGTTCAATCGATCGCTCGATCGATTGAACACTCTGAACTTGACTCAAACTCAAGTCCAAAGTCCCAAATTCAACTTTCGGTCAACCGTGACCTGTTGGGTCTCCATGCCTAGCATTTGGCCATACCTGGCCAACCTTGAACTAGCCTTCTAGCCTCCTCCATCAGCCTTGTGTCCCTCGGATATCTCCCCATCCTTCACACCTTGCCTTCAGGAGCTTCTTTCAGCCTCATCCTAGTTGTCGGGTCTTCCTTGCCAAGTCATACTAGGACTTACCTTGCCAAGACCATATGCTTGGACTTGCAATTGCCTGGCTCCTCACTAGGACTTTCTCCTTTGCCAAGATCACACTTGGACTTTCCAGTTGCCTAGCTCCTCACCGGGACTTTCTCCTGCCTAGCTCCTCACTAGGACTTTCCAAATGCCTAACATCCAGTTAGGACTTTCCCAGTCAAGTCTCCTGTCAACCTTGACCTACTTGGCATGTATTCTCATCAATCTAGTCAACCCTTTGACCATCTCCACAACTGGGTGATTGCTCCAGCAATCTCCTTATATTGTCAAACATCAAAACTCAAATCCTGACTCAAGCTTGACTCAACTCAAGCTTAGTCAAACTGGTCAAACTTGACCTAGGGAAATTGCCCCAACAATCTCCCCCTTTTTAATGTTTGACAATACCTCTAAGTTAGGCTAAATCTCATAGCCTTAACCTCTTATTTATCACAAGGCTAAATCTCATAGCCTTATTTCCTTCATGACAAGGCATGAATGAAGGTTTCCTTCATTCTCTCCCTTTCCTAGAGGGCAAACTCCCTCTACTTGGGATGAGGGCCTAACTTAACCTTCCATTCTCACCCTTTGTCATACATCAAAAATTGAAAATAAACTCTTCTCCATAAGAGTTAACTCTACGTTGTTTACAACTTCATATGTTGTTAACAACCCCACAATGAAGATCTCATATTCTTCATTGCCGCCTAAGCTTCCCCTTGAGCTCTACTTCACTTCACAATACTCATCCTAGAGCATGCATCAACTTCCCAATGAAACTCCCATTCATTGTATTCAATGCTCCCCCTTGAGTAGTAATCTTATTCTCAATGCTCATCCAAAAGTATTTTCACTTTATCAATGAAGGTCTGATCCCCTTCATTAATCCAATGCTCCCCCTTGAGCAGTAACCTACTCTACAATGCTCATTCGAGAGCATTTATCATCCTAGCAATGAAGATAACCAATCTTCCATTGTTCCCCAATACTCGACCCTGAGTATTATCCATCACGAAGGTTTAACCCCCTTCCAAGGTCCTTGAAAGTAAATTTTTATGCATTCAAGGAGTAACTCCTCCTGAAAACATGGCCAAACTTCTGTCATTGCACCAACAATGACTTGGAGTTCCTAAACAGTTAGGAAAATCAAAACTTGAAGTTTTGATGTTCAAAATTCAATAATGAAACTAACCTCAACCTAAACTTCACCTAAGTCTACCTTAACCAATTCATACTTGCTTTCATCCTGAAAACTCCCCCTAAATGTATACAAGTATATTCCAAAGGGTTAGGAATGGTTAATGACCTTTGAAAACCAAAACTTGAAGTTTTGAGGTTTCAAAATTTGAAATTGAAACTAAACTCCATCCTACACTTCACTTTGATTTATCTTGGCCAATCTATACCTGTTTTCATCAAGAGAACTCCCCCTAAATGTATACAAATATATTTCAAGGGATTTGGAATGATTATTGAAACTTGAAGTGGCTTAATGTGCTGAAATCAGGCTTTTCCAGCCATAATCAGACTTCCCAATCAATTGAAGTCGGGACTCAATCGATTAAAGCTACTTCAATTGATCCATTGATCGATTTCGCAAGCTTCTGCTTGCAGAAATTTCCTCTGAATTGATCGGCTCATCGATCAAGCCTGGGTCAATCGATCGGCTGATCGATCTACTGACCCTCTGTTCATGGGAATTGGCTTCCCAATCGATCGACTGATCGATTAAAGCCATCCCAATCGATCGGCTAATCGATTGGGTTTCTGATTTTCTGAAATTTAGTTTTAGTGAAATTCAGAAACTCCCCAAAAATTATACAAGATTACAAAAATTGTGAAAATTCATGTAGATACTATTTAGGGTGTACTCTATCAAGGAAAAATAGTTTTCTATGAAAATACTTCCTATTTTCAAAGATTGACATAAATTTAAAAACTCTTGAAAACTTCAATATTTTCTTCTAGTTTGTGTCTAACTATTCGATGATGATTACTATCAAAAGATAGTCTTCACCAAGGTTTTCCAAAAGCCTTTTAAAATCATTTTCAAAACCAATATCTAATCATGTTCCTTGGGCTCAATGCACATGACTTGTATATTAGCTTTCCCAATGATTGAAAAACACATAACTATATGTTTTGATGAACCTAAAACTCAACAAGATGCATTAAATCAACATCTTGAGTTTTGTTCACCATCCTAACATCTCACTTGTATCTAATGTGTACTAAAACACATGCAAGTCACCTTATGCTTCTTTGTGAGATGTATATTTGATTTTACCCTAAACTAAGGGATCATGCATATCTATCTAGGCATTATAAAACTTATGATCATTCACCTAGAATGTCATTTGGCATAATCTCACTTGTTGGGATCTTTACCATTCATAATAAATGTCTTTCGTCCTTAATTACATGGAAATTGACATGATGCATGATGATTAATGGCATACATAAAAATAAGTAATTTTCAAAAGAAAAGTATGCTATAGCTACATGATGTATGTATGGCATGACATGATATTTTTATGTTTTTCATACTAAAAATGAAACACATGATGTCATGACATGTGATAAGCAATCAATCATGACACTTTAGTATAGATAAAATATACCTAGATAGGCTATCTAAGTATCCTTAATCCCTTAGCTAAGTCTTTAAATTCTAATCCTAGATTGCCTATTTCTTGAAGAAATGTCAAACTCCAACTTGGCATTTCTTTAATCTCTTGATTTATTTATGCCAATTAAAATTAAGCGCATTCCTCAAATTTTGACATATTTATCCTTCCAAAGGAGTAATCACCTTATATTTTAAGTCCAGATTTGCCCTTGACTCCCTAAGAACATACCAAAATCCCAACTTGGTAGTTCATATGATTCTCCAAATTGTGCCAATTTAATTCAACCATAATTCCTTAAGATTTGGCACATGTATCACTCTTTCAAAGAGTAACCCTAATAATCCTTTTCATATTCAAAGGTGAGTGAAACTTTGAAAATGCTCTCCAAGTGCCAACTTCATCAAGGTTGGGTTCACTACCCTTCCAAATAGAGTTGACACTCTCTAGACCCATCTAGGGTGTAGAGAATATGCTCCTAGGAACCCAAAATCTATTGGTGCTCCTTGTATGCTTTAGGTACTCACTAGGGATAACTTCCCTAGTCACCTTCCTAAGAACCTTTCTAGGGTTCTTAGAAGCCTTGGTCACTTCTACTGGGTCACTCCTAGGGATAACTTCTCTTGTAACCTTCTTTGTAACTTTATTTATCCTTTTTGGAGTCTTAGTCACCTTTACTAGATCAACTTTAGGGATGACCTCCCTTGTGACCTTCTTTGTGACTTTGTTAGACTTCTTAGAAGTCTTAGTCACATTGGTCTTGTCAAAAGTACTCTTAGAGATTCCTTCCCTAGTATTTTTGACTTGATCTCTACTCCTAGGGTTGGCCCCATAGCTATATGGAATCCTATGAAAAGAAGTCACATCCTTCTTGACTTTAGGTTTGTATCTCAAACCCCTATAGCCATTGGATGACTCTTGTCTAGCTTTTCCTATGTTATGCTCATTTTGACCCCTAAAAAAGACACAACAAACCAAAACGCTAACACCTAGGATTTACTTGGTATCCACCTCAAGATGAGGTGACTAATCCAAGGATCTACACACGACATGCTATCTCCACTAAGAACAACTCCTTCTCGGTCGCACCCGGAGGCGGAGAAGCCTCGTACAAACTCACACTACAACACAACACTTCCACAAGAAGAAGAAAGACAAATACAAATGAATACACTCTTCCTCTAGCTTACTTGTTGCTTGTAGTAGCCTCTTGAACCATGGGGATGCAACCCAAGTGCCTTCAAGAACTGGCTGTGAAGATCTGGAGAAATCACTGTGAAAATCACAGGTAAGAACGTAAAGTTCTGGCTAAGAAAATGCTCTGCCCAGGCTTTAAACAGTGCTCCCAATTGATTGAATTCATCCCCAATCGATTGCCACGTCAACACCGCTCCATCGCAGCCGTCCATCACCTACATCCTGCGCAACGGTTACTTCCCAATCGATCGACCGATAGATTGGGACTGCCTGAATCGATCTCCCGATCGATTTCAGCGCCTTTCTGTGCTCTCGCGCCCGTGTGAGAGCTTCTGCTGCCCAATCGATCGACCGATTGATTGACAGCTCCCAATCGATCACCCGATCGATTGGGAAAGTCTCTGTGCTCACGATTTCACATCCCAATTGATCGACCGATCGATTAGGCCTTTCCACAATCACAGCATAGTCCAAATCGATCGACCGATCGATTAGGATCCTGTTCAATCGATTGCCCGATCGATTGAACACTCTGAACTTGACTCAAACTCAAGTCCAAAGTCCCAAACCCAACTTTTGGTCAACCGTGACCTATTGGGTCTCCATGCCTAGCATTTAGCCACACCTGGCCAACCTCGAACTAGCCTTCTAGCCTCCTCCATCAGCTTTGTTGGTGCAATATCCCTTAGGTCAAGGTTGACTGGTTTGACCAAGCTTGAGTCTTAGTCATAGTTTCGATGTTTGGCAATACATGTGTAGACACATGGACAATGCAGGTGCAGTTGTTCATATGGGGAGATTCTGATCAGGGACTGATCAGTGTGAATGAAGAAGAGTCAAGTAGGTATACTTGACTGGAAGGAAACCCTGGTGAGTGAAGCCAGGTGAAAGTCCTAGTGAGTGAAGCTAGGCAGATGGAAATCCTGGTGAGTGAAGCCAGGTGAAAGTCCTAGTGAGTGAAGCTAGGCAGATTGAAAACCCTAGTGAGTGAAGCTAGGTGAAAGTCCAAGTAGGTCAAGAGAGTGACCGGATACTTGGCATGAAAGAAAAGTCCAAGTGGGTCAAAGGGATTGACCGGACACTTGGTGAGGGAGTCCTAGCAGGTCAAGGGAGTGACTAGATGCTAGGCATGACGGACCAACAGGTTAAGGTTGACCAGATGTTGGTTTGGGAGGTTTGGGACTTGGTTTTGGGCAAAAAACAAGTACTGGATCGATCCAGACCTTTCCCAGCGAACAGAAAGCCTCTGGATCGATCAGTGGATCGATCCAGAGATCCCAATCGATCAGTGGATCGATTGGGACGCTGCTGCTTCGCGCGATAAGCGCTGGATCGATCCGTGGATCGATCCAGACGTTTTTCCAGAGCATAGAGGCATTCTGGATCGATCCGTGGATCAATCCAAAGCCTCCCCGATCGATTGGGAATAATCGAATCGATCGGGATCCGACCGTTGAGTCGTATTTGAGCTGCAGGCGAGCGTTGTCTTCGGCACTCCTTCACCGATTCATTTCAGATCTTCACCAGCTCCTCCACAGCTCTTCTCAAGCTTGAGATCGCCAATTCTTGAAGGTTCTTGGAGGCTCTTCCAAGTCAAGAGGCGGATCAAAGCAAGAAGAAGAAACTAGGGTTAGGGTTTGTGCACTCATTGTAAGCTTGTAAGCTTGTATTTCTTTACTACCCTTTCTTCTTCTTGTATTGAGTCTTATAGGGCTTCTCCGCCCTTGGTAGTTACCATAAAGGAGAGTTTCATTAGTGGAGGGTGTGTGTGTTGGTGTGGATCCTTGGACTAGTCACCTCTTGTGAGGTGGATACCAAGTAAACCAACCGTGTTAGCGTTGTGTGATTTGTTTCTGTATTTTCCGCTGCACATCTTCGAAGAAACAAGCAACGCCGAACAACGGGCACGCCACGAGCTATTCACCCCCCCCCCCCCTCTAGCTACTTTTGGTCCTAACAAGTGGTATCAGAGCGAGGTCGCTCTTCACCGAAATCATCGCCGAAAGGGTCAAGCATAACAAGAAAAGCTAGAGGGTGAAGAAGTTGGAGAAAATTCTTCAAGTTCAAGATTTTATCAAGCTCAACTTCAAGATGCAATTCCAAGATGGACTTGGATTTGATACAAGGGTGGCTCCACCATACGCATCCACAAGCTTCGATTCTTGGAAATCAAGAATCGAAAACTTTCTTATGATGGAGATAGAGCAATGGTTTGCTCTTATGGAAGGCTTCAAGGTTCCAACAAACTCCAAGGGCAAGCTTCTCAAGAAAAGCAAATGGAGCTCGGAGCAAGTCCAAAGGTGTGAGGCAAATGACAAAGTGACCAAGCTTTTGGTAAATTTATTGCCAAGCACCATCCTTTGCAAAATTGGAGAAGTTGAAGATGCAAAGGAATTATGGAGTAAATTGACCAAGCTTCATGAAGAGATCCCCTCCACTGTACAAGAGCAAGAAGTATCCAGAGAGGGTGACTCTTTGGAGCAAGACCAAAAGGAGGACTCCGAGGTTGAGAGATGCTCAACCTCTGAAGAAGAAGTCCAAGAAGAAGCTTCATCCTCAAGGGAATGCATCGAAGGGAACAAGGAGGGAGCATACTCCTTGTTTCATATTCAAGATGATGAAGCCTCCACCTCTAGGATTGAGGGGGAGCGATCCTCGGTGACGCCGGATCAAGAAGAAGGAGAAGCCTCCACATCCGGGTCAAGAGACGAAGAGGAGGAAGAAGATTCTACCTCCACAAGTCAAGAAAAATCAAATGGAGGGGAATCAAGGTCCGATCAAGAGGAAGTTTCCACCTCCGGATCCAAAGGAAAAGATGTCACCCCTACAAGCAAAGGTATAAATATTTCAATTAATAATAAAAATCATATTATATGCTTTGAATGTAGGGAACATGGGCACTACAAAAGCAAGTGTCCTAAATTGGCCAAGAAGAAGGGCCAAGTGGCATCAAAGGGCAAGGAGAAGCCAAAGGAGACCATCCCCGGAACAAAGAAGAGCAAGGAGCACATTGTGTGTTTCTCTTGCAATCAAAAGGGGCATTACCGGAGTCAATGCCCTAAGGGGAAGAAGATGGTCAAGGCTCAAGGAGGAAGCTTAAGTCAAGGGGGAGCCTCTAAGGTAAAAAGGAAGGTAACTTTTATTGAGCCTACCCCTTTACATTATGGTAAAAAGCATGATAGTTCTAATTTTTATCATTTTAATGCAATTTAACATAAGAATATAAAGCATGAAGGCTTTAAGGAAAAGCATGTGGCCCTACATGCCAAAACTACCCAACCTAAAGTTAGGAAGGTAGATAGACACTTGGGCGGGAACACTAAGGATAATAGATACATGCCCAAGAACAAAAATGCTCATGGACTAAAACCTAAGGATTTAATGATAGAAAATCAAGTCTTGAGGTCAAGACTTGATAAAATGGAAAAGACCCTAAAAAGGATGAAAAATATCCTACAAGGGCAAAATGAGCAATACCTAGGGCTAGGAAAATCAAAGCCATCAAATGGCCATAGAGGGTTGGGATACAAACCAAAGGCTAAGAAGGATGTGCCCTCGTACCATAAAGTTCCATATAGTTATGGAACAAACCCTAGGTCCAGTGGTCAAGCCAAGAATACTAGGGAAGTCATCCCTAAGAGTATTTTTGCGATAAATGTGACTAAGACTTCTAAGAAGTCTAAGAAAGTCACTAACAAGGTCACAAGGGAGGCTATCCCTAGAGTTGACCTAGAAAATGTGACCAAGGCTTCTAAGAAGCTCAACAAGGTCACTAGGAAGGTATCTAGGGAAGTAATCCCTAGTGAGTACCTAGAGCATCCAAGGAGCACCAATAGGTGTTGGGTTCCTAGGAGCATCTTCTCTACCCCATAGATGGGTTAGAGAGTGTCAACTCTGATTAGAAGGGTAGTTAACCCAACTTTGAGGAAATTGACACTCAAGGAGCATTTTCAAGGTTTTTATTAACCTTTGAAAATGAAATGGAATTATTATTTACTCTTGGAAAGAGTAAAATGTGCTATCAAGGAAGAAATTTGAGATGACTTTTAATGGCACAAGAAATCAAGTGTTAAGAAATACCAAATTGGGACTTTGGTATTGTCTTAGGAATTTAAGGCAAATCTAAGCCTTAATTTAAAGTGATTACTCTTATGAGAAAATGAAATATGTCAACATTTGAGGAATGTTTTAAATTCTTAATTGACATAATTAATTCAAGAGATTAGAGAAATGTCAAGTTGGAATTTGGCATTTTCTTAAGGAAATTGGGCGATCTAGGGTATATGCTTTTTGATTTAGCTAAGTGGTTAAGGATACTTAGATAGGTAATCTAGGTATATTTTATTTATGCTAAACCTTGCCATGATTGTTTGCCCATCATATGCCATGACATCATGTCTATTTTTGCATTCATGTTTTATTATGAAAAATCCAAAAATACCATGTCATGACATTCATACATCATGTAGTTATAGGATATTTTCTGTTAAAAAATTATTTCCTTTTGATGTATGCCATAACATAATCATGCATTAAGTTTAATTCCTTGTAATTAAGGACAAATAGCATTTAACAACACTTATTAACAAGTGACATCCTAGGTGGATTTCTAATATCTCTAAAATGCCTAGATAGATATGCATGATCCCTAGAATAGGGCAAAACCAAAATCTCACATCTCACAAGGACTATAAGGTGACTTGTATGTGTTTTAGTGCACATTAAATACAAGTGAGATGTTAGGATGATGAACAAAACTCAAGATGTTGATTTAGTGCATTCGTTTGAGTTTTTAAGTTCATCAAAACACATAGTTATGTGTTTTCCCATCATTGGGAAAGCTAATGTACAAGTCATGTGCATTAAGCCCAAGGAGCATGGTGGGATATTGGTTTGAAAATGTTTTCAAAATGATTTTGGAAAACCTTGGTGAAGGCTATCTTTTGATAGTAATCACCAGTGAATAGTTAGACACAAACTTGAAGAAAACACTAAAGTTTTTGCAAGTTTTCAAGTTTGTGTCAATCTTTGAAAATATGAAGTATTTTCATAGAAAACTATTTTTCCTTGATAGTAAATGCCCTAAATAATTCCTACACGAAATTTCGTGATTTTTGGATTTTTGTAGAATTTTCTAGGGATTTCTGAAGTTGGCTGATTTTGAAATTCAGCAACTGTCAGAGCTCCGATCGATCCATGGATCGATTAGAGTGCCTGAATCGATCCATGGATCGATTCAGAAAGCAAGTCTCCCGTGAGCAGAAGCTTGCTGGATCGATCAGCCGATCGATCCAGGAAGTCTGAATCGATCAGTGAATCGATTCAGAAAGGTTCAATCGATTGGAATCCAACTCCAATCGATCCAAGTTGCTGATTTTGGCTGGGAAAGCCTGATTTCAGCATCTTTAAACCTATTTTAGTCTAGGTAACCATTCCAAACCCCTCAAAATACATTTGTATACATAAAAAGGGTGTTTTCGTGTTGAAAACAAGGATGGATTGGTTAAGGAAGACTACATTGAAGTTTAGGGTGAGGTTTGTTTCAAATTTTGAATATTTGAACCTCAAAACTTCTAAATTTGGGTTTCCTAAAGTTTTAGGGATTCCAAGTCATTGTTGGTGCAATGACAGAAGTTACCACCATGTCTTTAGGGGGAGAGACTCTTTAAAGGCATGAAAATTATTTTTCATGAACCTTGGAAGGTGGTTAACCTTCCGTTAAGTGAATAATGCTCAAGGATGGGCATTTGCCTACATTGAGGAAGAATGTAGGGTTAAAGAAAAATGAAGGGTATGAGACCTTCATTTGGGCCATTAGACCATGTTAATGCTCCAGAGCGAGCATTCTTTGAAAATGAAGGGAATGAGACTTTCATTATCGTGTTGGTCACAACGAGTGAAGTTGTGAACAACGATGAACAACTCTTCAGGGGGAGAGTTTTCAACAATGGGGCATTTGTTGAAAAGTGCCCAAAATTGAGGCACGGGTTTATGTGTGCTCAAAGATGGGTTGATGTGTGCCAATAGGGGGAGAATGTGTGGTTTAAGTTAGACCTTCATTACCTATGGGGGAGGACATAGGGGGAGAATGAAGGGAACCAACATTCATACTTTGGCATGAATGGAGTTAAGGCTATGGGATTAGCTTAACTCAGAATGGTCCAAACTTAAAGGTATTATCAAACATCAAAAAGGGGGAGATTGTTGGTGCAATATCCCTTAGGTCAAGGTTGACTGGTTTGACCAAACTTGAGTCTTGGTCATAGTTTCGATGTTTGACAATACATGTAGACACATGGACAATGCAGGTGCAGTTGTTCATATGGGGAGATTCTGATCAAGGACTGATCAGTGTGAATGAAGAAGAGTCAAGTAGGTATACTTGACTGGAAGGAAACCCTGGTGAGTGAAGCCAGGTGAAAGTCCTAGTGAGTGAAGCTAGGCAGATGGAAATCCTGGTGAGTGAAGCCAGGTGAAAGTCCTAGTGAGTGAAGCTAGGCAGATGGAAATCCTGGTGAGTGAAGCCAGGTGAAAGTCCTAGTGAGTGAAGCTAGGCAGATTGAAAACCCTAGTGAGTGAAGCTAGCTGAAAGTCCAAGTAGGTCAAGAGAGTGACCGGATACTTGGCATGAAAGAAAAGTCCAAGTGGGTCAAAGGGATTGACCGGACACTTAGTGAGGGAGTCCTAGCAGGTCAAGGGAGTGACTAGATGCTAGGCATGACGGACCAACAAGTTAAGGTTGACCAGATGTTGGTTTAGGAGGTTTGGGACTTGGTTTTGGGCAAAAACCAAGTGCTAGATCGATCAGTGGATCGATCCAGACCTTTCCCAGCGAACAGAAAGCCTCTGGATCGATCAGTGGATCGATCCAGAGATCCCAATCGATCAGTGGATCGATTGGGACGCTGCTGCTTCGCGCGATAAGCGCTGGATCGATCCAGACATTTTTCCAGAGCACAGAGGCACTCTGGATCGATCCGTGGATCGATCCAAAGCCTCCCCGATCGATTGGGAATAATCGAATCGATCGGGATCCGACCGTTGAGTCGTATTTGAGCCGCAGGCGAGCGTTGTCTTCGGCACTCCTTCACTGATTCATTTCAGATCTTCACCAGCTCCTCCACAGCTCTTCTCAAGCTCGAGATCGCCAGTTCTTGAAGGTTCTTGGAGGCTCTTCCAAGTCAAGAGGCGGATCAAAGTAAGAAGAAGAAACTAGGGTTAGGGTTTGTGCACTCATTGTAAGCTTGTAAGCTTATATTTCTTTACTACCCTTTCTTCTTCTTGTATTGAGTCTTGTAGGGCTTCTCCACCCTTGGTAGTTACCATAAAGGAGAGTTTCATTAGTGGAGGGTGTGTGTGTTGGTGTGGATCCTTGGACTAGTCACCTCTTGTGAGGTGGATACCAAGTAAACCAACCGTGTTAGCGTTGTGTGATTTGTTTCTGTATTTTTCGCTGCACATCTTCGAAGAAACAAGCAACGCCGAACAACGGGCACGCCACGAGCTATTCACCCCCCCCCCTCTAGCTACTTTTGGTCCTAACAAGCTTTGCTTCCCTCGGATATCTCCCCATCCTTCATGCCTTGCATTCAAGAGCTTCCTTCGGCCTCATCCTAGTTGTCGGGTCTTCCTTGCCAAGTTATACTAGGATTTACCTTGCCAAGACCACATGTTTGGACTTACAATTACCTGACTTCTCACCAGGACTTTCTCCTTTGCCAAGATCACACTTGGACTTTCTAGTTGCCTGCCTCTTCACCAGGACTTTCTCCTGCCTAGCTCCTCACTAGGACTTTCCAAATGCCTAACATCCAGTTAAGACTTTCCTAGTCAAGTCTCCTGTCAACTTTGACCTACTTGACTTGTATTCTCATCAACCTGGTCAACCTTTAGACCATCTCCACAACTAGACGATTGCTCCAGCAATCTCCTTATATTGTCAAACATCAAAACTCAAATCCTGACTCAAGCCTGACTCTGTATGGACCTTTATGCCCGCTAGAGGGGAGTGAATAGCGGTTCTCGCTCACGTCTTGCGTCATTTGCTTCGTCTTGATGATTTACAGCGGAATACAACTCGAAGACAAACTATACAATGCTAACAAGTAGATTTACTTGGTATCCACCTCAAGAAGAGGTGACTAGTCCAAGGATCCACACACTCACGCACCCTCCACTATGAAAACACTCCTTTACAGTAACTATCGAAGGCGGAGAAGCCTTACAAGCTCACAATACATCAAGAATACAAAGAGAAGAAAATACAAAGGAGATCTTACAAGATTAGTACAACCCTAACCCTAGCTTCTTCCTCTTGTTGTAACTCGCCTCTTGACTTGGATGTGCCTCCAAGAACCTTCAAGAACTGGTGATGAGAATCAAGGAATCACTGTGGAGCTTTGCTGTGAGCACTCGTAGAGAAGAAACGAAGAAGTGTCGAAGGAATCGCACGCCAACGGCTAAAACTTGCGCCAACGGTCGAATCCTAATCAATCGGATTGCTCTCAATCGATTAGGGAGGCTTTGGATCGATCGGATGATCGATCCAGAGCACCTCTGTGCTCTCTAGAATCGCCCTGAATCGATTGCCCGATCGATTCAAGGCTTCTCGAGCGATTTCCAGCGCTCCAATCGATCGGCCGATCGATTAGAGGTTTCAATTGATCAACTGATCGATTCATAAGCTTACTGTTCACTCAAAAACTCTCCCAATCGATTGACCAATCGATTGGGGAAGTTTTGGTCGATTACCCAATCGATCTAGAGCTTTTCTGCACAAACTCGCGTCAACCAATCGATTGAACCCCACAATCGATTGGCCAATCGATTGAAATCTATAAAACTATGTAGAGCTTGAAATTAGCTTCGTTTCGCATCTGAGATCACCTCATTCCGATATCCGAGTCAAAAGTTATGACCTTCGGAAGTTTACTACGTCTGAACTTCCTAGTTCTATGTCAACTCCCTATTGGACTTACGACCGCTAAGAGTTCGGTCAACTTTTGACCCATCTGGACTTTCTCTTTGCCAACTTCTCATTGGACTTCTAATCACCAAGTATGGTCCTCCATGACTCACTTAGACTTTCACCAGATGTCCTGTCATCCTTGAACCATCTGGATTTTCCGTGCCTGGCTTCTCACCAGGACTTCCCAATTGCCTGGCTCCTCACCAGGACTTTCTCCTTTGCTAAGATCACACTTGGAGTTTCAGTTGCCTGGCTCCTCACTAGGACTTTCTCCTTTGCCAAGATCACACTTGGACTTTCCAATTTGCCTAACCTCCAGTTAGAACTTCCATACGGCTAACCTCCAGTTAGGACTTTATATGTCTAACCTCCAGTTAGGACTTCCACCACTGCCTAAAGTCCAGTTAGGACTTCACCACTGCCTAACCTCCAGTTAGGACTTCCCCAGTCAAGTATCCTATCATCCCTGACCTACTTGACTTGTTTTCTTATCAACCTGGTCAACCCTTTGACCATCTCCACAACAGGACAATTGCCCTAGCAATCTCCATATATTGTCAAACATTAAAACTCAAATCCCGACTCAAGCTTGACTCGACTCAAGCTTAGTCAAATTGGTCAACCTTGACCAAGAAAAATTACCCCAACAATCTCCCCCTTTTTTATGTTTGGCAATAATCTAAGTTAGGTTAAATCCCATAGCCTTAACTCCAACTTCCTTAACTCCAACTTTATATCAAGGCTAAATCCCATAACCTTAACTCCAACTTCATATCAAGGCTAAATCCCATAGCCTTAACACCATTCTTCATAACAAGGCTAAATCTCATAGCCTTAACTCTATGACAAAGCATAATTGAAGGTTTTCTTCATTCTCTCCCTTTCCTAGAGGGCAAACCCCCCTGCTTGGGATGAAGGCCTAACTTTACCTTCCATTCTCCTCCTTTGTCACACATCAAAGACTGAAAACAAACTCTTCTCCATAAGAGTGAACCTCACAATGAAGATCACATACTCTTCATTGTCTCTAAAGTTCCCCCTTGAGCTTTACTTCACTTCACAATGCTCATCCTAGAGCAGTCATTCATTTCACCAATGAAAGTCTCATTTATTGTATCCAACACTCCCCCTTGAGCAGTACTCTCCGTTTCAATGCTCATCCAAGAGCATTTTTTACTTTACCAATGAAGGTCTGATCCCCTTCATTAACCCAATGCTCCCCCTTGAGCAGTAATCTACTCCACAATGCTCATCTGAGAGCATTTATCATCCTAGCAATGAAGATAACCAATCTTCCATTGCTCCCCAATACTCGACCCTGAGTATTAACTCATCACGAAGGTTTAACACCCTTCCAAGGTCTTTGAAAAGATTTTTATGTTTTCAAATAGTAACTCCCCCTAAAAACATGGTCAAACTTCTATCATTGCACCAATAATGACTTGGGGTTCCTAAATAATTAGGAAAACCAAAATTTGAAGTTTGAGGTTCAAAATGCAATAATGAAACTAAACCTCAACCTAAACTTCACCTAAATCTACATTAACCAAACCATGCTTACTTTCATCATGAAAACTCCCACTAAGTGTATGCAAATATACTTCAAAGGGTTAGGAATAATTAATACCCTTGAAAACCAAAACTTGAAGTTTTAAGGTTCCAAAAGTCATAATTGAAACTAAACCTTATCCTAAACTTCACTTTGGTTTCTCTTAACCAATCTATACTTATTTTCAACAAGAAAACTCCCCTTAAGTGTCTACAAATGTATTCCAAGGGGTTTGGAATGGTTATTGGGACTCGAAGTGACTTAAAGTGTTGAAATCATGCTTTTCAGGCCAAAATCAGACTTCCCAATCGATTGAAGTTGGGGCTCAATCGATTAAAATCACTTCAATCGATCCATTGATTGATTCCGCAAGCTACTGCTCGCAGAAGTGCCCTCTGAATCGATCCACTGATCGATCCAGCCTGGGTCAATCGATCGATTGATCGATTCACTACCCTTCTATTCACGAGAAATGACTTCCCAATCAATCGGCTGATCGATTGAACCCATCCCAATCGATCGGCTGATCAATTGGGCTTCTGATTTCCTGAAATTCAATTTCAGCAAAATTCAGAAACTCCCCAAAAATTCTACAGCATTCTAAAAATCATGAAAATTCATGTAGACATTATTTAGGGTATATTTTATCAAGGAAAAATAGTTTTCTATTAAAATACTTTCTATTTTCAAAGATTTACACAACTTTGAAAACTCTTGAAAACTTCAACGTTTTCTCTTAGTTTGTGTCTAACTTTTCAATGATGATTACTATCAAAAGATAGTCTTCACCAAGGTTTTCGAAAAGTATTTTAAAATCATTTTTACAACCAATATCCAACCATATTCTTTGGGCTCAATGTACATGACTTGTACATTAGCTTTCCCAATGATTGGAAGTCACATGACTATTTGCTTTGATGAACCTAAAACTCAACAAGATGCACTAGATCAACATCTTGAGTTTTGTTCACCATCCTAGCATCTCACTTGTATCTAATGTTTACTAAAACACATACAAGTCACCTTATGATTCTTTGTGAGATGTATATTTGGTTTTGCCCTAAACTAAGGGATCATGCATATCTATCTAGGCATTATAAAATTTATGATCATCCACCTAGGATGTCACTTGGTATCATCCCACTTGTTGGGATATTTACCATTCTTAGTACATGTCTTTTATCCTTAATTACAAGGAAATTAACATAACGCATGATGTGTTATGACATACATCAAAATAAGTAATTTTTAAAACGAAAAGCAAGCTATAGTTACATGATGTATGTATGGCATGACATGGTATTTTTATATTTTTCATAATAAAATATGAATGCTAAATATAAATATGATGTCATGACATATGATGGGCAAACAAAGCATGACAAATTAGCATAAATAAAATACCTAGATTACCTATCTAAGTGTCCTTAAACCTTAGCTAATCTTAAAATTAAATCCTAAATTGTCCATTTCTTGAAGAAATACCAAAACCCAACTTGACATTTCTTTTATCCCTTTTTATTTGTGCCAATTGAGATTAAGAATTCAATCCTCAAATTTTTGTTTGACACAAATTACTCCTCTTAAGGATTAAACGTTGAGACTTAAGATTTAGATTTGCCTTTAACCTTCTAAGAAAATGTCAAGACTCCAATTTGTCATTCCTTTTCCTTTTCTAAATGTGTCAATTTAAATTAAGTTCAAATCCTCAAAGCTTGACACATATTACTCTTCAAGGCTTAATCGCATTTGATTAAAACATGAGTTTTCTTTTAATTCCTTAAGAAAGTATCAAAATTCTAACTTGATTTTTCTTATACTTTTCTTAAGTGTGCCAATTTAGATTAAGTTCAACTCTTCAAATTTTGGCACATATATTACTCTTTCAAAGAGTAACCCCCATAATCCTTTTCATTTTCAAGGTTAATAATAACCTTAAAAATACTCTCAAGTGTCAACTTTAACAAGGTTGGGTTAACTACCCTTCCAATTTGAGTTGACATTCTCTGAACCCATCTAGGATATAGAGAATATGCTCTTAGGAACTCAAAACCTATTAGTGCTCCTTGGATACTCTAGGTACTCACTAGGGATGACTTTCCTAGATACCTTCCTAAGGACCTTTCTAGGCTTCTTAGAAGCCTTGATCACTTCTACTAGGTCACTCCTAGGGAGAACTTCCCTTGTAACATTCTTTGTGACTTTATTTGACCTTTTTGGGGCCTTAGTCACCTTTACTAGGTCAACTCTAGGAATGACCTCCCTTGTGACCTTCTTTGTGACTTTGTTAAACTTCTTAGAAGTCTTAGTCACATTGATCTTGTCAAAAGAGCCTTTAGGGATTCTTTCCCTAGTATCTTTGACTTGACCTCTAAACCTAGGGTTGGTCCCATAGCTATATGGAACTCTATGAAAGGAAGTAACATCCTTCTTGGCTTTAGGTTTGTATCCCAAACCTCTATAGCCATTGGATGACTTTTGTCTAGTTCTTCCTAGATTTTGCTCATTTTGACCCTTAAGCATGTTTTCCATTCTTGCTAGGGTCCTTTCTAAATTATCAAGTCTTGTCCTCAAGGCTTGATTTTCCGTCATTAAATCCATAGACTTGGATTTTTCTTGACCCCTATGAGCATTTCTATATCTAGGCATATATCTATAATCCTTAGAGTTATTGCCTAAATTATTATCTACCTTCCTAGCCTTAGGTGTGGTAGTTATAGCATGAGGAGGAATGCATTTTCCCTTAACACTATCATGCTTCCTATTTTCATGATAATTTGCATTAAAATGATAAGGATTATTTCTAACATGCATTTTATCATGACTAGGAGGAATTGCACTATTAAAGGTTACCTTGGGTTTGCTCTTAAAAGTTCCCCCTTGATTTGTGCTTCCTCCTTTGACCTTGACCGACCTCTTCCCCTTTGGACATTGACTTCGATAATGTCCATTTTGATTACACAAGAAACACACAATGTGTTCCTTGCTCTTCTTTGTTGTGGGGATTGTCTCCTTGGGCTTCTCCTTGCCCTTGGGTACTACTCGGTTCTTCTTTTTGGCCAACTTGGGACACTTGCTCTTGTAGTGCCCATGCTCCCTACACTCAAAGCAAATTATATGATTTTTATTATTTACAATTAAATTTTCTATACCTTTGCTTGTAGGGATGATGCTTGATTCTCCATTTGATTTTCTTGCAATGTAGAGATGGCATCATCTTCTATTTCTTCCTCTTCACTTGAGGATGTAGACTCTTCCACTTCTTCATCTCTTGAGGATGTGGAAGATCTCTCCTCTTCCACCTCTTCCTTCTCTTTCTCTTCCTCCTCTTCCTTTTCCTCCTCGAATGTTGACCTCTTGTCAACATCGGATTGGTCCTTCTCTTCTTGGACCAATGAGCCCTTCTCCTTGAGCTCTTCCACTTCTTGGATTTGTGTAGGGTTTTTATGATAGGCAATGATCTTTTTCCAAATATCACTTGCATTTGTGGTTTCACCTACACTCAACAAAATATTAGAAGGTAGTAAATTATGTAAAACTCTCGTTACCTCCTTGTCCGCCTCCGATTGCTCTCATTGCTCTTCGGTCCAATGCCGAGGTCGGAGGCATTTACCCTTCTTGTCCGTAGGAGCTTCAAATGGGTCACTCAAGATAACCCATTGGTTCCAATCCATTTGGAACCATGTCTCCAACCGCTTCCTCCAATAATTGAAATCTTCTTTGTCGTACGAAGGTGGAATTCGAATATCCAATCCGAGCAGTCCTTCCGACTCCATCTTCTTCTTCCTCTAGCTTCTTGCTCTCTTGGCGGTTAGTCCGTAGAAGAGAGACCTCACTCTGATACCAATTGTAGGGACCTTTGTGCCCGCTAGAGGGGGGGTGAATAGCGGTTCTCGCTCACGTCTTGTGTCGTTTGCTTCGTCTTGATGATTTGCAGCGGAATACAACTCGAAGACAAACTATACAATGCTAACAAGTAGATTTACTTGGTATCCACCTCAAGAAGAGGTGACTAGTCCAAGGATCCACACACTCACGCACCCTCCACTATGAAAACACTGCTTTACAGTAACTACTGAAGGTGGAGAAGCCTTACAAGCTCACAATATATCAAGAATACAAAGAGAAGCAAATACAAGGGAGATCTTACAAGATTAGTACAATAACCCCTAACCCTAGCTTCTTCCTCTTGTTGTAACTCGCCTCTTGACTTAGATGTGCCTCCAAGAACCTTCAAGCACTGGTGGTGAGAATCAAGGAATCGCTATGGAGCCTTGCTGTGAGCACTCGTAGAGAAGAAACGAAGAAGTGCCGAAGGAATCGCAGGCCAACGGCTAAAACCTACGCCAACGGTCGAATCCCAATCGATCGGATTGCTCCCAATCGATTAGGGAGACTTTGGATCGATCGGCTGATCGATCCAGAGTGCCTCTGTGCTCTCTGGAATCGCCCTGAATCGATTGCCCGATCGATTCAAGGCCTCTCGAGCGATTTCCAGTGCTCCAATCGATCGGCCGATTGATTGGAGGTTTCAATCGATCAACTTATCGATTCAGAAGCTTATTGTTCACTCAGAATCTCTCCCAATCGATTGACCAATCGATTGGGGAAGTTTTGATCGATTACCCAATCAATCCAGAGCTTTTCTGCACAAACTCGTGTCAACCAATCGATTGACCAATCGATTGAACCCCCCCCCCCCCAATTGATTAAAACCTAGAAAACTATGTAGAGCTTGAAATTAGCTTCGTTTTTCATCCGAGATCACCTCATTCCGATATCCGAGTCAAAAGTTATGGCCTTCGGAAGTTTACTATGTCTGAACTTCCTAGTTCCATGCCAACTCCCTATTGGACTTACGACCGCTAAGAGTTCGGACAACTTTTGACCCATCTGGACTTTCTCTTTGCCAACTTCTCGTTGGACTTCTAATCACCAAGTATGGTCCCCCATGACTCACTTAGACTTTCACCAGATGTCTGGTCATCCTTGAACCATCTGGATTTTCCGTGCCTGGCTTCTCACCAGGACTTCCCAATTGCCTGGCTCCTCACCAGGACTTTCTCCTTTGCCAAGATCACACTTGGACTTTCAGTTGCCTGGCTTCTCACCAGGACTTCCCAAATTCCTAGCTCATCACCAGGACTTTCTCCTTTGCCAAGATCACACTTGGACTTTCCAATTTGCCTAACCTCCAGTTAGGACTTCCATACGCCTAACCTCCAGTTAGGACTTTTATACGCCTAACCTCCAGTTAGGACTTCCACCACTGCCTAAACTCCAGTTAGGACTTCACCACTGCCTAACCTCCAGTTAGGACTTCCCCAGTCAAGTATCCTGTCATCCCTGCCCTACTTGACTTGTCTTCTTATCAACCTGGTCAACCCTTTGACCATCTCCACAACCGGACAATTGCCCTAGCAATCTCCATATATTGTCAAACATCAAAACTCAAATCCTGACTCAAGCTTGACTCGACTCAAGCTTAGTCAAATTGGTCAACCTTGACCAAGGGAAATTACCCCAACAAACTCAACTCAAGCTTAGTCAAACTGGTCAAACTTGACCTAGGGAAATTGCCCCAACAAGAAGCCTACCAAGTGACTAGTCCTAACTGAATGTTTGACAAGAGAAATTCAACAGGAAGGTTGGCAAGAGGAAAATCCAAGTAGGTCAAGGAGGATCAGATACTTGGTGAGAAAGTCTAAGTGGGTCAAAAATTGACCGGGCACTCGATAATCGGAAGTCCAACGAGGAGTTGTCAAGGAAAAATCTAACTAGGTCAAGAAGGAACCAGATACTTGGTGAAGAAATCTTGACAGGTTAAAGTTGACTAGATGCTAGGCAACGAGAAGTCCTAACAAGTCATGGGTGACTTTAGGATTGGGCAAACGAACAATAAACTCGGGTTTAGAGTTTAGAGTTAGGCAATCGATTAGCCTAAGGATAATAGATTAGGTTAATCGATTGAGATGTTAGTACCCCCAAGGTAGTTTTTGTTGTGATCAACCAAATCAGGTTAGGTTCAGTTAGTTTTTAACCCTGTGTCTAAGTGTGCAGGAACTTAGGAGCATAGGAAGTCAAGCAAAAGACACAACTCGCGAGAAGGACAACACGGAAAAGAGCCGACGAGCTCGGTGTGTCTGAGGGACGAGGTGCTGTAGAAGAGTGCGTGGGCGGACGAGAAGGAGGCGTGCAACATTTCTGAGGGACGAGAAGCCGAAGCGGAAGATTGCTCAAAGTCCGAAAGTTAGGTTCGGGTGAGCCCTATTTCGAATGGTCGAGATCACCCAAGCGAACAAAGCCGGAGCGAAAGATCCAGACCAAGGCGAGCGAAACCGAAGCAGAAGACTGGGACAAAAAGACAATAGGATGTTGACTTTCTTGGTCCGGGCACTCAGACTCGCCAGACTTCGGGCACCCGGAACTCTTCCGAGCACTCGGACCAGGATTTTTATCTGAATGATGTTTGACGCGATCCATTGCACTAAGGATAAAGTTTTATCCCCCGTTAGGCTCCTGAAATCCTTCTAGGTGTTGGTTAGTCCTAGGAAAATGTACTGGTTCCACTGTATAAAATTTTTTTGTACAAGTGTCAAACCTTTCCTTAAATAACCTATTGTGTTCTTTAGAAGTTAAATTAGGAATCGCAGACGGAACTTAACATCATTGATTCCAAATTTAACTTATCTGTTCTTAATGGTTTAGATTTGAATCGCAAGCAGAACTTAACACTATTGATTAAAATCTACCTAAGTTATTAATTCCATTAAATATTAATTTCCAAAATTGGCTTCCAGGATTGCATGGCGAGGCACATGACCTTCTTGGATATGGGAGCAACCACCACCGCCTAGGCAAAGCCTTTTAAGGAAAACTAATATTTAATTTCCTTAAATAACTCTAGGTTAACCAAAAAGAACAATCGAATCACAAATTCAAAAAAGAAGAAAACACAAACTCGAAAAATAAATTCAAAAAACTAGATCTAATTGTCTCTTGTATTTAGAATTCATACAAAGAAAAATAACTAGTATGATGCGGAAGAAAACTACTAGTTATACCTTCTCTTTGTAAGCTAACGACCTCAAGATCATCTGCCGTATTCCTCGCCTCGCCTTGGACGTCGTGTGGGCGATGATCCTCCAAGATGAACACCACCCAAAAGCTTCCTCCTCTTCTTCTAAAATCCGGCCACCACCACCACCAAGGAGAAGAGAGCAAAAGGAAAAAAGAGAAGGGAGAGAAGGGCCGACCACTTGAGATCTCCAAGCAAAAGAATAAAAGAATAAGAGTTGTATCTCATGAAGTCCCCTCACCCCTTCTTTTATATTACTTGCCCAAGGCAAATAAGGAAAAACTTTTTACAAAAAATAAAATCATCCAAGAGTTTTTCCTTTTTCCTTTTTATTTTTCCTTTTTTTTCCTCTTGATTGAATCAATCACCAATTTTGATTTTGTGATGATTTTTTTTTATTTTATGGCCGGCCCCTTGCTTGGGCACCAAGCAAGGTGGTCGGCCACCTCATCAAGAGAAAAGGAAATATTTTTTAAAAAAATTTTACAAGAAGAAATCCTCTTATAAAATTTACAAGCTCTCTTTCCTAAAGTAAGAGTTAAAAAATGAAAGTTCTAAAAATTAAAACCATGTTTTAAAATTTAAAACTTCTCTTATAAAATTTCCTTTTTTAACATGATGATAGAAAATTTTAATTTTAAAACTTATCTTCCTTTTTTTCTTAAACCATGAGGATGGTTAAAAAAGAAAAGTTTAAAACTTTTAAAACTCTCTATTAAAACATGTGGCCTAATTCAAATAAGGAAAGTTTTAAAAATTAAAATCTCTCTTTTAAAACTTATAGTTTTCTACAAAGAGAAGATTTTAAAATTTTAAAACAACCCTCCCTTTTTGATTTATTGTGGTCGGCCCCTTCATGCTTGGTCACCAGGCAAAGGGTCGGCCCCTATAGAAGAGGATGTGGCCGGCCCTTACTTGGTCACCAAGCATTGGACCGGCCCACTTCTTGGACATCAAGAAGAGCCTTACATTTGGATGGACTTGAGGCTATAATGAGACTACAACAGGGACCTAGAGGAGAAATTGGTTTTGGCCTTCTGATGAGCTTGAGTATCCCGTGCTCGCCCCGAACACACAACTCAAGTTCATCGATAATAACTCATTCCACTAGAGAGTTATTACCGCACTACCGCACCAATCCCAAATTACATTATGGGCTCCTTCTTATTATGAGTGTGTTAGTCTCCCTGTGTTTAAGATAACAAATGTCCACTAATTAAGTAAGTTACTGACAACTCACTTAATTAATATCTAGCTTCAAGAGTAGTACCACTCAACTTTATTGTCATGTCGGACTAAGTCCACCTGCAGGGTTTAACATGGCAATCCTTATGAGCTCCTCTTGGGGACATTCTCAACCTAGATAACTAGGACATAGATTCCTTCTATAATTAACAATACACACTATAAGTAATATCATTTCCCAACTTATCAGGCATATTGATTTATCGAGCTAAACCTCACCCTTTGATAAGTCAAAGAAATGAACATTAAATATATGTGCTTGTTATTATATTAGAATTAAGAGCATACACTTCCATAATAACTAAGATCTAGTTCTTTTATTAAGTCAGTACAAAAAGAACTTACCTAAAATGATCCTACTCAATACACTTAGAGTGTACCAGTGTAATTTATTAATCAAGATAAACTAATACTTAATTACACTACGACTATTCTGATGGTTTGTTGCTTTCCATCTTAGTCGTGAGCAACTGTTTATAATTTATAGAGAACCGACAACATGATCTTCTGAGTGTGACACCACACTCCATGCTATCTACTATATAAATTAATTGAACAATTACATTTAACAAATAAATATATATATTGATCAATGTGATTCTTTTATTTCAACAAATAAATATTTACAAAAGCTAGGCTTTTAGTTTACACTCTAACACTAGGCACCCCGAGCAGGGATATATAAGCAACCCTGCTTCTAGAAGCTACACAACAACTGAAAAACAAGAAACAACACTTGTAGTCACTTCATTTTCTGTTTAGCTTTGTGTTAGTAATCTTTGACTGTTGTAAGAGGTTTCTCCACCCAAAGGAGATATTACTGAGCTTTTTCTTTCTTGGATTAACAATCCCCCCGGTTGTAACCAAGTAAATCCATTGTGCCTCTTAACTTTATTTAATTTCTTAATTCTTTTTATGTAAGTATTTTATTTAATTAAGCTATAAAAGATTGAGAAAGGTTTGTTTAATTTTTGTACAAGCTATTCACCCCCCCCCCCCCCCCCGGTGTCTCTAGCCGACCTCCAGGGGATCAACAAGTGATATCAAAGCCTAATAACTTCAGGAGGACTAACCGCCTAATGAAGCACTCTAGATGGCTGGACTGAGCATCTACCCACCAAAGTTCGAGGGGGATTCATGAGCTGGAAGAAAAGAATGGAGGTATTTTTTAAGACGGACTTTGATTTACTTTTAATAATGGAATTTGGCTTTATTGCACCTGAAGGGAAAGAAAAATACCAATGGACGAAGAAGGAGCAAGCCGACTTCGTGGCAACGGCAAAGCAGAATTCCATCTGCTGAGCGTCTAACCTCTACAAGAAGTCAACAGGATTGGAGCCTACGAGTCTGCCAAGGAGCTTTGGGAGAAATTCTTGGAACTACGCGAAGGAACCTCTAAGGTGAAACTCGCAGGGATCTACTTCACAACAAGATCAGAAACCTACGATTAGAGGAAGGAGAAACCGTTGCACACTTTCACTCAAGGATCAAGGAGCTCATTACCGGACTCACGAATCTTGGGAAAAAGATAAGCAATCAAGATTCGCTAAGGTATTCGCTTAATGCATTCCCTACAAATACAAAATGGACATCATTAGTAGATGTCTATTATATCTCTAAGGATCTAGAATCTGTTACTTTAGAAGAATTATTTTTAACTTTTGAAATCCATAAAACAAGATGTGCAGATTTGAAGAAGGAGTCAAAGCACAACATTGCCTTTAAGGCAAAGATGGACGAACGAGATACAGAATCTTCTTTCGATGACAATGAAATGACACTCATGGTAAGTAAATTTAAAAAATTATTTAAATCTAAGTAATTTAATCAAGTGCAGGGTAGAAGAAAAAAAAAACATAAGATGCTATCGCTGAGATGAAGAATGGCACGTAGAAGATAATTGTCCTAAATTAAAGAACAAGGATGAGAGCAAGAATAAGAAGCTATCCCAAACAAACATGTATAAGAACCTAAAAGCAACGTGAGACGAAACGTCGTCCGAATAAGAGATCGAAGCAATCGTCGGACTTGCACTAGTAGCAAGTCACCAAGAAGATGAAGATGAAGCAAGCTCATCCGACATGAGCATCGAAAGCATCGATGAAGGGCGAGTGACATCGGAAGAAAGCTATACTTCAGGGGGAGCTTCAAATTGTGAGGTCGACAAGGTAAGTTATGTACGATCTCTTCCCCCTGATAAGTTATTTAAGTTTGTTAAATTATTGTCAAAGAATTGTTGTATGTTAGAAAAAGAAAATAAAACGTTAAAATCAACTTTAGCCATTTCTTGTCATTTAGAAGATTTCGAAAAGTTGAAATTAGAAAATGAAAGTTGAATAAAGAAATAGAAAAATTGAAACATCATATATGCTCAAATATTCAACAAACTCGAAATTATAATGGATTAAGCTGACATCTTAGATATCATAAGTGTCAAATCAGAAAATTATCAATAAAATATATTCGTAAGAAATTTCTGATTAACCCAGTTGGAAGGAACCTATATTGAGTTTCAAAATCTTGCATAAATTAAAATTGTACTTAGGGCTTTTAGAGAGAAAAAGTAAATGTTTAATTTCTTAAGAGACTTTGTCTAGAAAGTGGTTGTTGCTCTAATAATTAAGAAGGCCTAGTACTTCGCCACAGTCTGGAAGCCAATTACTAAAATAAATTTTTAATTGACTAACTGTTAAGCATTGAATTATAATGCTTTAAACGTTTGTCAAAATGTTTTGAAATTATTTAGAAATTATTTCTTTTAAAGTATTAAGAGTTAGAACATTTTTTAAAAAAAAATTCCAACTTCAATATTGTTAAAAATTAAAGTTTTTTTTAAGTCAAAGTTTTTTTTTAATTTAAAACTTTTATATTTTTTTTTACCCTTAGACTTTTGTTTAAGATTTTTCAAAATTATTTTTAAGTACCCTTATTTTATGTAATTAAAGAGGGAGAAGTGAAGATTAAATCAAGGGGGAGGTCATTTTTTTATTTTTTTATTTTTTGCATTTTATTGCAAATCTATTACCTTGGAATTAGCTTTCTTTAATGTTGGTTTACCCTAACTTAACTTGAGTTGCTCACATCAAAAAGGCGGAGATTGTTAGTACCTCAAGGTAGTTTTTAATGTGGTTTTTAACCCTGTGCCTAAATGTGAAGAAACTTAGGAGCACATGAAGTCGAGCAAAAGATGAAGCTAACGAGAAGGAAGACATGGAAGAGAGCCGATGGGCTTGGTGAGTCTGAGGGACGAGGTACTGCGGAAGGATACGCGGGCGGATAAGAAGGAGGCGAGAGGCGTTTTCGAGGGACGAGAAGCCGGAGCAGAAAATTGTTCGAAAGTCGGAAGTTGGGTTCGGGTGAGCCTTATTCTGGATGGCCGAGATCACCCAAGCGAGCAGAGCCGGAGTGGAAGACTCGGACCAAGGTGAGTGGAACCAGAGTAGAAGACTAGGACCGAAAGACAATAGGATGTTGACTTTTTTGGTCTGGGCGCCCGGACTCGCCGAACTTCGGGTGCTCAGACCAAGATTTTTCTCCGAATCACATTTGACGCGATTCATTGCACTGAGGATAAAGTTTTATCCTCCTCCAAATGCCTAGAACACTTCCAGGCACCTCGAGCAGAGATATATAAGCAGCCCTGCTCCTAGAAGCTAAACAACAACTGAAAAACGAGAAACAACACTTGTAGTCACTTCATTTTCTGTTTAACTTTGTGTTAGTGAGCTTTGACTGCTGTAAGAGGCTTCTCCGCCCGAAGGAGATATTACTGAGTTTTTTCTTCTTTGGATTAATAACCTCCCCGGTTGTAACCAAGTAATTCCATTGTGCCTCTTTTCTGTATTTAATTTCTTAATTTTTTTTATGCAGGTGTTTATTTAATTAAGCTATAAAGATCGAGAAAGGTCCGTTTAATTTTTGTGTAGGCTATTTACGCCCTCTAGCCAGCCTCTAAGGGACCAACATGAGAGCTTTTTCATGAGAGTATTGTAAGTGCCAAAATCGATTGATCAATCGATTGACTCCATTGAGACAATCAATGGGAGAGTTTTCACGAAGAGAATAGAAGGTTGTTGAATCAATTAACTTAATCGATTTAACAACTCCAATCGATTGACCCAATCAATTGGAGTATTTTTTCTAAGAACAGAAAGTTTATGAATCGATTGGGTCAATCAATTAAAAGTTGCCAATAGATTGGTATGACTTATCAATTGATTATTAGAAAGGCGAAAAAGAGTCGTTCTGAAGATTTTGAACGATCGATCTGATGTGGCAATTGATTGAGGATATGACCAATCGATTGAGAGACATTTTTCAGTTTGAGAGAAACCCTAGAAAAGGAGGTTTCATGAAGAGAACAACAAGATGGTTCTTAGGGTGCGTTTGGTTCGGGGTTATTTTTGATAACCTTGGTTATCCATCCAAGGTTATCAACAAAAACCTTATTTGGTTTAGGTATTCGATGATTCCCGAGTAATGTTCCATGCCTGACACGTCAGCAAAAGGGTCATGCAGCCCGGAATCGGAAAACCTCAGAAAACTAAGATTTTTCTTGATTCCGGGGTTAACGAATTTTTTATACCAAAAATACCCTCCGATAAGAAAAAAACATGGAAAAAAGAGAAAAATGTAAAAAAAAATATTTAAAAATGTAAAAAAAATGTTTAAAAAATTTTAAAAATAAATAATTTTTAAAAATATTTTTTAAAAAAATATATAAATTTTAAAAATTAAAAATTTTAAAAAAAATAAATTTAAAATTTTTTAAAAATTTTAAAAATAAAAAATTTATAAAATTTTAAAAAATTTAAAAATAAAATAAATAAATTAAAATTAAAATTTTAAAAATGTAAAAAAATAAAAAAAATATATAAATATGAATAATATAAAAAATATAAAAACATTAAAAAAATTAAAAAACACATTAAAAAGTAAAAAAAAATATACAAGAAAAAGAAAAGTAAAAAAAACATAAAAAAATAAATAATAATAATATTATTATTATGTATAGTTGATTTTGTAACTGAGGGTAATATGGTAAAATATTAAACTAAGGTATTCATTAAAACCTTCAAACAAATAAGTTTTTGTTGCATTACCTATGTTGAACCAAACAACATTTGGTTATGTTTTATTCCTCATAACCTTGGTTATGTGATTACCTAGTAATCACATAACCAAGATTATACATGATAACTTGAACCAAACACACCCTAGGTTTTGACAATAAGTGTTGCTATACTTTTCAAGCATCAAGAGGCTAACTAAAGTAAAAAAAAAAAAGCAAACAAAGTAAGGTTTATTATTGTAAAGTTATTTTCGATTTCATTCGTAATCTTATTTGTATTTCTTATTGTATTATCTCGTTGTATTCTCGTGTTCGAGATTGTATGATGTTTTTCCACCTCTAGAAAGGAGGTTTTCATGATGAAACTATGAGTGAAAAATGTGCCCTTAGATTAGTCGTATGAAGAAGAAATTTTTTGCTTTGAGTTTTCATTCTTTGCTTTGAGTTTTCATTGTAAATCAAGTTCGAAAAAATAAAGTGAGTTATTCATGCTCTCTAACTCATACGTGTCATAACGCAAATAAAAAGAACATTCAAGATGCTACGAAAATTTTAAAATAGAGCGCACCTTCTTCCAATCCGGCCTACTTTATTTTTTTAATTCTTTTGTCATCGCGTGATCTAATACTCAAAAATAAATAGATCTCGATGACTGAATCCAATAGATTGAATATTATTTGTTCAGCCCACATGTTTACACGATAGGAAGGGTTGTCGAATATCTTCCTTCTTTTGCATATCTATCTAACTTTCTACTCATCGAATTGAATAAAAAATTTATGTAAAACTAAACTAGTCATTTTTAAAATTCATCGGCTTAAAAAATTAAATATGTGATGCCAAATAAAAAACCAATAAGAAACGAGATGATTGTTTGTTTTAATCTGGAAGTTTGTCTAGATCAGTCGTTCATTCTGGACTAATGCTCTAACTCTACCGATTTGAAAACTATCATTTTCATAAGATATAAATTGAAAATATTTTAATATTATTATTCTTATCTGTATATTATATTATAACTCCAGCTTTTCTTTTCTTGTGTTTACTTCATTTATTGCGGCTTTTCTCGGCCGAACATTACACCTATGAATTTAATTAATTCGTCGTTTAGTGTAAATAATATGAGTTGGGACGAACGAGCGAACGAACGAACGACAGACGTGGACAAATTAGAGGAGCTAGAAGTCGTCGCATTTAATGGACAAGTTGCGTAATAACATTTTAAAACTCATTGCTTTGCCGTGCGTCCGATCCTTCGTTGGCTTATCTAATTGAGCATATTTTGACTTATAAGTCGGTAAACTTCATGCTTCCTTTATGAACATGATGTTCTTAACAGAAGAATGATTAACGCACCAAGTTCTCCCTTCTCTAATCTCAGTTTAAGTAAACTCAAACTGTGCGATGATTAAGACCTATTATCGTATTAGTTTTTAGGGTTTTAAAATTCAGCATATCTGAGCTAAGGGTGATCGTAAATTAGATTGATTTAATTATTGGGATAAAAATCATTTGGCCTTATTCAGGATTCTAGATGGCCCTATATATGATGATTTTAATATATCAGATATCTAGAGGTTTATTAATTATTTAGATATCAATTTTATATCTAGTGAAATATAAAATATAAATATAATAAAAAAATAAAATATTTTAAAATGATAATAGACATTACTCATTATACATTGTAGCAGTTAATCGACAGTAGCTGCTACAACGTGTAACAGTTTATTGACAGTAGCTGCTACAAGTAGGGATGATCGCGGATCTGATTAGTTCGGTTATTAGGGTAAAAAATTATCCGACATCAGATAATGAAATACAGGACCCTACATCTGGCTCTATATCCGGCGGAGTTTTTTTCGGTTCGGTTTAGGTCGGTATGAGATGGTTGGTCGATTTGACGGATTGATTGCTCGCCCCTAATCTGAGCATGTCTTTTTCCATATCTTGACTACTATACTAATAACTAATAATCATCTATGATTTATCCCTTCTGTATGGATTAACGATGTATGGATTAACGAAGACGAACGGATCATCTTTTTTTCCCACTGATTAATTGATGAATAGTACAGTGTTTTCTTAATTTTCAAATATTGAAGTATCGAATAATTTTGTTTTAATAAACGATTCATCTAAAATTACTAGACTGAAGGACTACTTTCTAATTTAACTGAATGACTGATAAATTTTATTTTTTTTTATAGGACTGAACGGGTCGGAGAAAAAAAACTCCTCAGAGTGTTTGAGTAGGCATGCTTTAAAATAAAAATTCGTGCTTAGATTTTTTTTCATTATATATTCCTATACGTAAGCGAACGGTTGGTAACGCTGGAGTTTTTTTAAGCCGGATAAACTTGATCAGTTGTCCTATTATTTCGTTTTTCTTCCTTGTATGTAGTTGATATAACTTGTAAATCACTCTGGGAGAGAAAGAGACTCGTTACGCCTTGTTTAATTTAAGAAAAAAATATATATTTATTTCTATTTTTATTCGTCAACAATGACGTGAAAATTTCATAAAAAAAATCAAATGTTTACCGTTAATTATCTTTTTTATACTATTTATCTTCAATCAATAAATTTAAATAAAGACAAGAATTGCCAAGGCCCACTAAATGCTCTAGACGAAATTGGCATGGATTTCTGATTGGGCCCAAAATCCTCATTAAATCCATTGCCGCATCTAATTGTGATTACTCCTTCAACTCATTGCTAAATTAGTGAATGGGCAATGATCTAATCCGTGCATTTCATCAAATAATCTCTTACAAATCGAGATTGAATACCGATAATTCCTATCAAGACATAAGAATAATAAATGAATTCAACAAAACTAAATAATAATAATAATAATAATAATAATAATAATAATTTAAAAAAATGAAGAGTTTGTAAATAAATTCCTCCTCTATGATTTGACAGCATGTTAGCTGTATCGATGATAGGTGATTTATCTATTCCAGTAATAACTCGATATTCTGATTCCTTTTATTTATAAAAATAGGAAGCTGTAAGTAAATGCGGTGGGGCAGCATTAAAAAGCATGCCTTGGAATTGAGCGATGGCAATCTATTGCTTGTATTCCACGCCTCTCTTGTCTGGTTGTTTTCACAATTTAACCTTGTTATTTAAATCTCGTTGTGCTTTCACATCTTTTCAGCTCGTTGGATCGCACATCGACAAAGTACGGCTTAATTCATTAAACAGCTCTCGAATAGATAGAGTTAAAGGGGCCACGTAAAAAGCCTTTTACATGATTTACCTTTCGATTTCACTTTACTTTTGTAGTAAACAGGGATTTCACATGATTTACCTATCGATTTCAGTTTACCTTTTTTAGTAAACAAGACTTTCACCTGATTTACCTATGATTTCAGTTTACTTTTTTGTTAAAAAAAAAAAAAAAAAAAAAAAAAAAAAAAAGTAAGACAATACTTTCCTTCTTTACTCTAAAATTAAAATTAAGATCATGTATATATACATAGATTTCGTTCGGAATTTGAGTCAGATGAAAATTGATTGTGCTATGATTGACATTAACGGAAGGCGATGGAGATTCCCTACGAGTACAATACGGCACGAGTGAATTTCCCAAGCTGATGACGAGGGGCGGTGACTAGGATGACGAAGTGAGAGTTCCCTGTACATACTCAGACGAACCCCCTCCACGTTAGGGACCAAGAATCAAGAAAAAAAGTCCCCGGAGTAGGCCCTCCGACACTCAAATCTAGTATTTTTTCCCTAGAAGAACAGTAAAAAATACAGAAAGTATAAGTCAGATGCGAAAAGGTGAGTGAGCATATCTGTGCCAGGGAGAGGACACCCCTTTTTATATGACCATGAGTACTTAGGGCTTCTGGCAAGTGTCAGGGAATGTCGGATGTCAGACCCTGTCTGCAGTGGGTGACACTTGGCATCCTCCTATAGGTCGGAGGAAGGTTCTGTTATCAGCTGTTCACAGACCGTTAGAATATACCCTGACACACAGCAGATATTCTCTGACAGGTGGTTACGATTCTCTGACTGTTGTCGTTTTCGTTGATCGAGCGTGAACAAGAGAACTCCAGACAACCAACGATCGCCAAGCCTGACCGGGGTGCATCTGAGTAGTTCGTTATATCCCGACCAGGCGGAACTCTAAACAACCAGCGATCGCCAAGCCTGACCGGGGTGCATCTAAGTAGTCCGTCATATCCCGACCAGGCGCATCAAGTTGGTGTATATGAGTTTGCTGTGAGAAAACATGGGCGGTAGAGATGGTTCCTTCTCCTTCTTCCTTATTCCTTGTGTTACTAATCTGACTTCTTGACCTGGGCATCCCGACCGGTCAACCTGTCCGAATTCCCAACATGGACCTCTCACCCGAGTAATTTGTCTAAATTCCTGACCTGAACATCCTGACCGAACAATATCCATCCTGAACTCCTGACCTGGGCCCTCGCCTAAGCAACCCATCTGAATTCCTGCCTAGACATCCTGACCGAGCATCCATCCTGAACTCCTGACCTGGGACCCTCATCTGAGTAACCCATCTGAATTTCCGACCTAGGCATCCTAACCAAGTATCCATTCTGAACTCCTGACCTGTGCCCCTCGCCCGAATAACCCATCTGAATTCCTGGCCTGGACCTCCCGACTGTTGGTGCAACCTTAGGTCAAGCTTGACTTGGTTGACCTGACTCGAGTTGACCTGACTCGAGTTGTGTTTTGATGTTTGACGATGTTTGACGAGAAGAGAGTTGTATTCTTGATGTTTGACAAGAATAGGTGTTCGGGAGATTGTAGGTGCAACCTTAGGTCAAGGTTAACCTGGTTGACCTGATTCGGGAAAAGTCCAAGCAGGGAGCTTGGCACGCGAAAAGTCCAAGCAGGGAGCTTGGCATTAGAAAAGTCCAAGTATGGAGACTTGGCACTGGAAAAGTCCAAGCAGGGAGCTTGGCACGCGAAAAGTCCAAGCAGGGAGCTTGGCATTGGAAAAGTCCAAGTATGGAGACTTGGCACTGGAAAAGTCCAAGCAGGGAGCTTGGCACGCGAAAAGTCCAAGTATGGAGACTTGGCACGGGAAAAGTCCTGGTGAGTGAAGCCGGGCAGTGAGAAAGTCCTAACTGGGATGTTAGGCAGTTGGAAAGTCCTGGTGAGTAAAGCCAGGCAGTGGGAAAGTCCTAACTGGGATGTTAGGCAGTTGGAAAGTCCTGGTGAGTGAAGCCAGGCAGTGGAAAAGTCCTAACTGGGATGTTAGGCAATGAGAAAGTCCTAACTGGGATGTTAGGCAGTGTGGAAAGTCCTGGTGAGTGAATCCAGGCAAGGGAAAATCCAGATGGATCAGGGATGATCGGACATCTGGTGTTGAGGAAAGTCCAAGTAGGTCAAAGGGATTGACCGGACACTTGGCAGGGAGTTCTAGCAGGTCAAGGGAGTGACCAGATGCTAGGGATGAAGTACCAATAGGTCAAGGTTGACCGGATATTGGTTTGGAAGTCTTGGGACTTGGTTTGGGCAAAAACCAAGCTCTGGATCGGTCACCAGACCGATCCAGTGATACCTTGTTTTCTCTGATCGGTCTGGTGACCGATCAGATACCGAACAGAAGCTCTCTGTTCGGTGACCGATCAGTAAGAAAACAGAGGCGAAAAGAAAGGCAGCCTGATCGGTCCACAGACCGATCAGGCCATGTCCTGATCGGTCTGTGGACCGATCAGAGACGAGCATCGCGAGAAGGAAAGGAAGGGGATCGGTCTGTGGACCGATCCACCTCTTCCCTGATCGGTCTGTGGACCGATCAGGGTCCTAGCCGTTGCGACGCAACGGCTAGTTTCTTCACTGTTTCTTCTTCGCAGGTATAAAGGATCGAGGGCATCTGCTGTGCGTCTCTCTCCTTCTTCCTCTTCTTTCTGCTGCTGAGCTCTGCTGAGTTCTTGAAGCGTTGAAGCTTTGCGTGAGCTTCCCTTTGGCTGGGCCACCTGCTGTTGTAGGCGCTTGGAGCTGCTGCTTCTTCCAGTCGAAGAGAAGGCAAGCAAGAGTTCTCTTACTGTTGTATTTCTTGCTGTCTCTCCTTGTATTTCTGTACTCTCCTTACTTGCTGTTGCAAGAGTGTGTTGTGGCGAGGTTTCTCCACCCAGAAGGAGTTTGTATTAGCCGGTTCTCCGGGGACTCATCCACCGACGGATTGACTGGAGTCGTCCACCTTACGGACACGCCGAGGAGTAGGAGCCCTAATCTCCGAACCTCGTTACATCGGTTTGTTTGAGGTTTGTATTCTTCCTTTCGTTTCTAGTTTATTTTTCCGCTGCGCTAACGAATTGTAGGAAGAAACGAGCGATTTGGGGCGGCTATTCACACCCCCCTCTCTAGCCGAGTACGAAGAGATCCCAACAAGTGGTATCAGAGCGAGGCCGCTCTTCGACGGATCAACACCCGGGGGAGCACGGGCTAGAGATGGATCTCTATGGAGAAGACATCACCATTCCACCCTTCTACGAATGCGGCGACTTCGCGTATTGGAAGGTAAGGATGAAGTACTTTCTTATGACTAACATAATGAATTGGTTTTGTGTACAAGAAGGTTTTACTCCTCCGGTGGATAAGGAAGGAAAACCACTTGAGAAGGAGGAGTGGACAAGAGAACAAATTCACAAATCCGAAATCAACGAAGAGGTAACGAGAATAATTGAATTTTCATTGCCTACTAACATCTTGTGTAAGATAGGTTACAACAATGCCAAGGAATTATGGGATAACTTGGCCAAGTACCATAAGGAGAGCTCCACTTCAAGCCATGAAGAGGAGCCTAGTGAGCCAAGTAGCTCACATCATGGAGGGAGCGAATTGGGAGTTGAGGGCTACTCAACATCCAAGGAAGAAGAGGAGGAGAGTTCCTCTTGTTCAAGATCAGAGCAAGAAGAAGATTCTACCTCCGGAAGGGATGAAGGAGAGAGTCATCCATCCCAAACCCTAGGTAACTCAAGCATTTTAGTTTCAAATAAATTACATATATTATGCTTTGAGTGTAGGGAGTATGGACATTACAAGAGCAAATGTCCAAAGAGAGTTAGGAAGACTCCACCGGCGCCAAAGGTCAAGGTAGCCGGAGTCCCAACACGCAAAGGCAAGAAGCACGTGGTGTGCTTTCAATGCAAGCAACGGGGACACTATAGGAGCCATTGTCCGAGGGGGAGGCAACCTCACAAGGGCAAGAGACCGGGCACATCGATAGGGGGAGCTAAGGCAAACCCTAAGGTATCTTTTAAGGCTCATTCGTGCAATTCTAGTAGGATACATGCTAGTAATTTTATTGCATTAGTCAATAATGATAAGCATGTTAACACTAGAAATCAATACATGTGCTTAGGTGCTAAACATGTCAACCTAGATAGGGATACTACTAGGAATGCTAACCCTAGGATTAACACTTCTAAGGTTAAGGAAAACCTAGGTTGAAACCCCAAATCAACTAGACACATGCCTAGGAATGCCTCAAAGAAGAATGACAAATCAAAAATTGAGGTATTAGAGAAGGAGAATCAAGTCTTGAGGTCAAGACTTGATACTTTGGAAAAGGCTCTTAAAAACTTGGAGAAGTCATCTCTAGGGTTTAAGGGTCAAAAACCAATGTCCAAGGACAAAAAGGGTTTGGGTCACAAACCTAAGTCCCAAATGGTCAAGCCCACCTATCATAATGTTCCATTCGATTATGGAACAAAACCTAAGGCTAGGAAGACCATTACCAAGGTCACAAGGGGAGTCACCCCTATAGTTGACCTTGATGAGACCCAAATGACTAAGGCTTTAAAGCCTAAGAGGGTCATTAGGAGGGTTGCTAGGGAAGTCATCCCTAGTGAATTTTTAGTGAATCCAATGAGCTCAAGTAGGTATTGGGTTCCTAGGAGCATTTTCTCTACCCCATAGATGGGTTAGAGAGTGTCAACTCCAATAAGAAGGGTAGTTAACCCAACTTTGAGGAAATTGACACTCAAGGAGCATTTTCAAGGTTTTTGGGAACCTTTGAAAATGAAATGGAATAATCTTTATCATTCACTCCTTGGAAGAGTAAAGTGTGCCAAAGTGAGAATATATTAATCTTACTTTAAATTGACACAATGTGGAAAAACCTAGAGAAATATCAAATTGGGATTTTTGATATTCTCTTAGGTAATCAAGGCAATCCGGGCCTTAATTTAGAAGTGCTACTCTTGTAAAATTTTTAAAATGGTATAAATCAAACAAGAGATCAAGAAATGCCAATTTGGGTTTTGACATTTTCTTGGAGCACTTTGGGCAATCTAGGATTAGAATTTAAGTTAACTAAGTGATTAAGGATACTTAGATAGGTAATCTAGGTATTTTATTTGTGTTAACTTACCATGGTTGTTTTCCATATGACATGTCATGACATCATGTTTAGTTTTATCATCATTTGAAATGTCATGATAGTGCTTAGGCTAGTTTATATGTCATGCTCTATTTAAGTTTTCATACTTTATGCCATGACATCATGACATTGGCACATGTTTTTCATTTATGATATCATTTATGTCATGTCATCATCTCTTGCATTAATAATCAATTGAATTGATTTAAGGATGAAGAACACATCTTGATATTGAGATCAAATTTGTGTTTAGAAAATGCATGAGACCTTAGCCTAAGTTGACCTTAACCCATATCTCACATCAAATTGACTTGAATGTGGTTTGATGCACCTTAGATGTGTGTGAGATATTAGGATCATGAGTTAGGATCAAGGTGCATAGTCATTGTACCTAGATGACCCTAATTCAAGAAATTAAGGATCATAGGGAAAGCTTGTGTACAAGTCATGTACATCTAGCCCTAAGATTATGGTCCTAAATTCAAATGGTTTTAAAAACATTTTAAAATTGATTTGAAAAACCTTGATGAAGCTTTCCTAGTGATAGCATTCTTCATTGAGCAAGATGATACAAAGATGACTTAAACTTGAACTATTTCAAAGTTTTTGAACTTTGTATCAAGATTGAAAAATGGAAACTATTTTCATAGAAAACTATTTTTCCTTGATAGTGTATGACATGAGGAATGTATCCTCAAAGTTTCGTAATTTTTGGAATTTTCTGTAATTTTCTATGAGTTTCTGAACTTCTTCCGGGGAGAAAATCAGAAATCTCTGATTTCAGAGGCTGGATCGGTCACCGGACCGATCCAGGGAAGGCCTGATCGGTCTGGTGACCGATCAGTGACGATCCAGTGCGATCAGTGAAGCGTGGATCGGTCTGGGGACCGATCCAGGGGGATTCTGATCGGTCTGGGGACCGATCAGTGCGTGCCAGTTTCTGATTTTCAGCTGTTGGTCTGAAATTTCAGCTGGAAGTTGGGTTTTGTGGATTTCTAAAGGTTTGAAACTCTCCAAGACATTGTTGGTGCAATGGTCGAGGGGGAGTTGACTTTTAGGGGGAGTTTTTACTCCTTGAGAATTAGTGATATGGGATTATCACTAAGTTGGTTGTTGAGTTTAGTATCAAGGGGAAATTAAGAGTTTCAATGAAAGGTATGAGACTTTCATTAGGAAGAAACTCTTGACCTTGATACCCTCCTTTTCTTTTTGATGTGTGTCAAAAAGGGGAGAGCGTTCATTGGAGAATTATTGGAGAACCCAAGTTAGGTTATCGGGTTAACCTAAGCTAGGGGAAGAATGTCAAGGAATGTTCGAGGAAGAACATTGGAATACTTTTTGATGTGTGTCAAAAAGGGGAAGAATTATTGGAGAACCCAAGTTAGGTTATCGGGTTAACCTAAGGGGAGAATGTCCGGAGAATGTTCAAGAAAAGAACATTGGACATTGGAAGATGGTTGGAAAACCTAAGTTAGGTTATCGGGTTAACCTAACTTGATTTTGGATTTTGTCAAACATCAAAATGTTGGAGATTGTTGGTGCAACCTTAGGTCAAGGTTGACTTGGTTGAACTGACTCGCGTTGAACTGAATCGAGTTGTGTTTTGATGTTTGACGATGTTTGACGAGAAGAGAGTTGTATTCTTGATGTTTGACAAGAATAGGTGTTCGGGAGATTGTAGGTGCAACCTTAGGTCAAGGTTGACCTGGTTGACCTGATTCGGGAAAAGTCCAAGCAGGGAGCTTGGCACGCGAAAAGTCCAAGCAGGGATTGGGCAAAAGTCAAGGGAGACTTGATTCGGAAAAGTCCAAGCAGGGAGCTTGGCACGCGAAAAGTCCAAGCGAGGAGCTTGGCATTGGAAAAGTCCAAGTATGGAGACTTGGCTGGAAAAGTCCAAGCAGGAGCTTGGCACGGAAAAGTCCAAGCAGGAGCTTGGCATTGGAAAAGTCCAAGTATGGAGACTTGGCATCGAAAAGTCCAAGCGAGGAGCTTGGCCGCGAAAAGTCCAAGTATGGAGACTTGGCACGGAAAAGTCCGTGAGTGAAGCCAAGGGAAAGTCCTAACGGGATGTTAGGCGGTTGGAAAGTCCCGTGAGTAAAGCCGGTGGGAAAGTCCTAAGCGGGATGTTAGGCGGTTGGAAAGTCCCGTGAGTGAAGCCAGGCGAAAGGAACTAACTGGGATGTTAGGCAATGAGAAAGTCCTAACGGGATGTTAGGCGGTGTGGAAAGTCCTGGTGAGTGAATCCGGCAGGGAAAATCCAGATGGATCGGGGATGATCGGACATCCGGTGTTGAGGAAAGTCCAAGTAGGTCAAAGGATTGACCGGACACTTGGCGAGGAGTTCTAGCAGTCAAGGGAGTGACCGGATGCTAGGGATGAAGTACCAATAGGTCAAGGTTGACCGGATATTGGTTTGAAGTCTTGGGACTTGGTTTGGGCAAAACCAAGCTCGGATCGGTCACCGACCGATCCGGTGATACTGTTTTCTCGATCGGTCGGTGACCGATCGATACAATAAGCTCTTTGGTTCGATCGATCGGTGACCGATCGAAGAAAACAGAGGCGAAAGAAGCGACTGATCGGTCCACGCATCGATCGATGTCTGATCGATGCGTGGACCGATCGAGACGAGCATCGCGAGAAGGAAAGGAAGGGGATCGGTCTGTGGACCGATCCACCTCTTCCCTGATCGGTCTGTGGACCGATCAGGGTCCTAGCCGTTGCGACGCAACGGCTAGTTTCTTCACTGTTTCTTCTTCGCAGGTATAAAGGATCGAGGGCATCTGCTGTGCGTGGCTCTCCTTCTTCCTCTTCTTTCTGCTGCTGAGCTCTGCTGAGTTCTTGAAGCGTTGAAGCTTTGCGTGAGCTTCCTTTTGGCTGGGTCACCTGCTGTTGTAGGCGCTTGGAGCTGCTGCTTCTTCCAGTCGAAGAGAAGGCAAGCAAGAGTTTTCTTACTGTTATATTTCTTGCTGTCTTTCTTTGTATTTCTGTACTCTCCTTACTTGCTGTTGCAAGAGTGTGTTGTGGCGAGGTTTCTCCACCCATAAGGAGTTTGTATTAGCCGGTTCTCCGGGGACTCATCCACCGACGGATTGACTGGAGTCGTCCACCTTACGGACACGCCGAGGAGTAGGAGTCCTAATCTCCGAACCTCGTTACATCGGTTTGTTTGAGGTTTGTATTCTTCCTTTCGTTTCTAGTTTATTTTTCCGCTGCGCTAACGAATTGTAGGAAGAAACGAGCGATTTGGGGCGGCTATTCACACCCCCCCTCTCTAGCCGAGTACGAAGAGATCCCAACACCGACCAAGTGTTAGCTGAGTAACGACCTTTAACATTACAACCCCTCTGTGGGGCGATACGTTTTCTTGACCTCTGACTGTCACGTTCCCTTAACTTCTGACCGCTACATTCTTTTGACTTCTGACTATCACATCCCCTTAATCAGACCCTACCATTATATACAGTATCATACATATAATTAGGTAAACGACTTACTTTATAATATCTCTATAAAATAAACTATTTATTTTAAGTAAACCAGGATTCCTTTCTCCCTAATATCTCTAAAATTAAAATAAATAATTTATTTTATTAAATTTAGTCAATCATTTTCCATACCCACTATATTTATTTTATTTTTTATTTTTTTTATTCTCTTTCACTTTTTTATTATTTATTCTATATTCCTATCTAATATCTAATTTCCACTATTCAATGGATTATTTTTATTTTTTTCTCACTCTTGAATTGAATGATATTTTAATATTTAAAGAATGAATAAATAGTTTATAAAAAAATTTATATATAAAATATAAAATTTTAAATAAATTTTGTGTTTAGAAAAATTGATGTATATCTTCAAATAAATGTCTTCTTGAGAAAGATACACGGGTTGAGCATCGTTAAAATTTAATTTGAATTCATCCATTTAGTTTTATTTTGGATTAAACTCATTTACTTAATCAATAGGTGAAAATTGATTGTTATTAAAAAGCAAACTGTCTGGTAAATAGGTTGGTTCTCAACGCGGTCATTCAAATTAAATTATATTGACTTGCATTAAATTTCAATATAAATTAACAAGAATGTTAATAAAAATTGATATGAAATTTATATGAAATAAAAGGGTAACTTCTTTATAAATCAAAATTATCAAAAAGGACTCACATAATTATTTTTTATAGAAAAAATATCTTTTCTTATAATAACCTTAATGTAAACTATGGTTAATACTTAATATTTAGAAGTTAATGATAATTAAAATTTTAAATTCTAAAGGCGCAAATTAATTTTTAAAATAGTTTACTCATTGCTCTTTTAAAATTAACAAAAAAAAAGAGGCTAGTTATTTACAAGCGGTTAAACTTCAATTTAATTTGTAAATTAATTTACACTTTTAAAATCCTCCAAAAAAAAATTTGTTTGTATGTCAGCCCATGGAGAAGTTATTGATAAAAATTTAATAATCTAAAAAGGACCTGATCTAATTATAAACTATTTGAATTATAATGATTATCGAGATTTAAACATCTTAATTACAATTTATTAAACTTTTTTATATTTTAAAACAGTTTATTTCAATGAACAATTAAGTTGTAAAATGATTCATAATGAGCTTTTATATGTATATCATAATTATTTTAGTAGTAATTTTGTTAATTGACTTAAGTTATTAAAATTAAATATTTTAAAAATCTTTCAAATAGGATATTAATATTTGCTTACATCCAAAAGAGGTAATAATTTACCTAAAAAAAATCATGAAGCTAATTTATATATTAGAGAATTAGATTAAATGCCAATATTTAACCGATGGTAACTTCAGTAATTGTAATAAAAAGTAATTATGTTCGTTTTTAATTTTCTTTAGATCAGTTTTTAATATTATACGAAGGAAAATAAATCTATCAACTTATAATGGAAAAATTTTCATGCAATCTCCAATTGTAAATAAAATTTTACATACAGTCCTCATTATAAAAAAAATTTATTTCCACCCTCTAACCAAATATAATATATATCAATTTATCTAATTGCCCTTTATATTTTTTAGGTATAAAAAGTCTAAAAGTAAATATAATTAGATAAAAATATACTAGATTCTCTTTAAATAATACTCAATTTGATAGAAAATATACTAGATTCTTTTTAAATGATGCTTAATTTAGGAGGAATTATATTAAACGGGAAAAAACTATGATCAATTTTCCACTCTAATCAAACATAATGAATATCAATTTACCTAATTGTCTCTCATATTTTTAGGTATAAAAAATCTAAAAATGAGTATAATTATTTTTAAATTTAATACATTAAACTAGAATCTAGTATATTTTCTATCAATTGACCACGACTTTTTTCTCATCTCAATTGATTATCTTTAAATAGTGGGCAATTGGATGAAAAATATATTAGATTCTCTTTAAATGAGAAAAAAAATCGTGCTCAATTTGATAAAAAATATATTCAATTTAAATTTAAAGTACTGAATTTAAAATAAATTATACTTATTTTTGAATTATTATATTAAAAAAATATGAGAGATAATTAGATAATAATATTTATATGTGAAAATTAAAGTAAATAAAATTTTATAGGCAAGGAGTGGAAATAATTTATTTCAATGGGATTACATGGAGAATTAAAGTTATATTTAGTGATTTTTATTCAATTTACTCGTTTTTAATCAATATGTAAATCGGTTAGTCCAATTTCCAGCTCAAATAAAAAGAAAAAAAATCTCGAAAAGTAGCACGAGGTGCACGTGAGAGGTAACATGTCCACGTGAGTGCGAGAAAGGGAGACGGCGGACTTCTCACTGACGCGTTCCGCGGCTTCTTAAATCCGCCTCGATTCCTTCCTCCTCCGCTCGCCTCCAGTTCCCCAAATCCACCTTCCGCCGGCCCAATTAAATTAATGGCGGAGAGAGATGGCCGCCCACTTCCCTGCTCCCTCGCCTATTACTTCCCCTGATATCGTCGGTCGCCCTACTCTCTGGTTCGCTTGGTGCAGGTCGGGAACCGATCAGTCATCGCGCCGCCTACGTCTCGGACGGCGTAGAAGCTCCAAGCTTCCTGCTACCCCTTGCTCGTTCGGTTCCCCACTTGCATCAAGTGAATTCGAGAGTAATTGGCGAGAAAGGAAGCTCCTCGATTGGATTTGGGTCTTCGATCGTTGGTGGTGTCTTCAGGTACGCCTCTTTCTTGCCATCCCTATCTTACCCTTTTTTACTTTAATTTTGGTTAAAAATTGGTTTTTTTTGGCTGCTTTTCTCCTTTATATCTTAATATTTTGGCGGAAGCTAATTTTTTTATGCTGATACAGATGATCTAGCAAGTGGGGTTTTTTTGTTCTTCATCTTGTACGAAGTAGACCTGCTATCCCTATTATCATCCTCTTTCATCTAGAGAAAAAAACACGATCTTGGTGTTTATTTATCATTTGTGATATTTGGTAGTAATTCTCATTAACTCAGTAATCTGGCACGTTATTGTTCTTCATCTTGTCGACTAATTAAAATTTATTAAATAGAAGAAAACTTCTTTCTTCTGGGCGAGATTGGGATTAGAAACGCTAGGCGACAATGAATCAAACAGCTAAAATGTTAGTAGTAACAGGCTGGCCAGATTAAAAAAAAATGTGATCAATGGCATCCGTGCTTTTCTCAGACTCTGACAACGAAGGAATGAAGGTATTATTGTAGCAAAAGATGTCCGTTCCAAAAAGTAATGAAGATACTGTGTGGCAAACAGTAGACACGTAAGAGTTTCGATACCAAAATCTTATATAGTAACACTCTTTTTAACCATTGTACCGCCCGAGGGACCAGGAATGAAGACAAAGTTGTTGGAATCTTGTAGCTTTTTCATATGCTCAAAGGAGAAGGAGTGCTTTACTCTAAGAAGGTGAAAAAAAAACCCAAAACATGTTAGTGGGGAGATGGATAACCCAGACTAAATTGCTTCTCTTTCCATTTCCATCTATTTTTGGAGGAACGAATTTGATGGAAGAAGGGATTTGTCATTTGTGGCATCCTTCCTTTACTATCTGCCATTTTTTCTTCACTCTTTTTATATTTTTGTTCCTGGCCTGTCAACAAAAGTTTAAAAATGGTGAAAAAATGGGTTTGTTTTGTTGGATACTGCCGGGAAAAGTTCTTGTCACTGAGGCAAAGTTACCCGCCTTGATTTATATGGGATTTTCTGTGCTTCGTGTTTGTATTATTGCGTCACGAACTTTTGGTGATACAGTCATGCGTGATTGCGGGACGCTTACTAATGGGCAAAAGCAGTCTGCAGTACTTTAGATTAATGATCTGAAATGACTTGTCTGGTAATGTGGGATCGTTGTCAGTGAATTGATATTTTAATCGATATAGGGTAACTGAAAGTTCAGACTAGCCGACAGAGGATCGTCTCTAATCTGGATGAATGTGTCAGGCCAACATAGAATATAATTGAACATCTAAATTCACATACGGATTTGTCTTGATATTTGAGGTTGAATGTTTATTTTTTCCTTGGAGATGTTGCAGACTTGCATGCTAGGAGAAAAGTATCATGGATTTGAGAATTGCACAAGATTGAACAGTGCTAGGACCACCCACAGATTTAAGTTGGAGTGTGAATGGAACCATATATACAACGACAGCAACACCAAACTGAACATAAATACAGGAAACAATTGAAGGATTTCATGACAGATGACACTGTGTTTCAAACTCTTTCAGTGTCTTACAAATGATGTATACAAAGTGGTTGATTCCCTTAGGAGGGTTGTTCTTCCACAAGACCTTTAAGGCAGAGCAATTTTAAATGACTAATATGGATTATATCATCAATTACAGGAAAGGGAAGAACTAGCAAATGATGTAGTGCGTTCAAAAGACATCTGATAAAACATCTAACGGATGGTGAAAGACCTGATCTTTTCAAATTTCAGGCACCTAAAGATAGAACAGAGCACGCAACTCAACTCTTGGAGATGTCGTCTGTCAACCTGACTATTCTCAATTAGCATTCACGGCGAATTAGGCACAAAATTCCCAACCTTATGAGACAACCCATCAACAGTCACATCTGTGTGTTCTGGTATCCGTTCTTCCTGAAATATCAAGCCAGATAAAACTTTCAGTATCAGCACTCTTTCCTAGCACATAGTGTTTCCCCTAGATAATTTGCAAATGGCATTCCTAAAGGAAACAAAATTTTCTATCTAAAAAATATAAGAATGAGCACAACTGATATAACAATGTTAGTTTAGTTTAGAAGTAGGACCAAACAATCCTGTCAACTTTCAATATATCCAATACAACAAATGCATAATGGTCAAGCTACCTACAAGTCAACCTAGTTTCAACAGTTGTTTTTGTTCAATTTAAAATATGAAAGATGAGCTGATTTTCAATATACTTTTACATATTGGATAAGTTGATCAAGGTGTATCTGCAGCAATTTTACTAGCAATCATGAATCACCCAGTGGACATGATGTCAAGACCATCATCATCCATGCCTATCATAATACTAATGCAAAAGAAGCCTTGGCAAACTAAGCCACATGGATTGCTAATTCTACTATATTTTAATCATGATTAAAATATGCTAACCTTTCCATTTTCAGATAGCAAATAAGAATGCCACTACCTCTATATCTAAATTTTCCTTTGACATCTACACACTTGGATGCACCAGTACTAGCACTCTTCAGCAAGCTAAGATCGCTTATATTTGATTTGTCTGAACCATCTCCCATGGTTAATGTTTTCTCCGGTTCTTCTTGTGACTTGGGAGGGCTTTGAAGGGTGGTTCTGGCAACACTCAACAGATTCTGCAGTCCGCTTCTCAAAATCATTATTTTGGTCATTAATTTCAACTTTCGGTGCACAACCCCTCTCTCTGTTGCAATAAAACAAAATTCACATAAACGAAATGGAATTAGTATCAAATTCGGATGCTCTGCTTAACCAATTAATATACAACATGTCAGCAAGGTTAAATGGACTACTAGTTCAGAATTAACAGTTTATAAATGGGCATTACCTAGGCAAAGATGCATATTGTCGTTGGAGTGGAGTACTTCTTCCACTCTTGCCGTAATGCTCTTCAAGATGGGCAAATTGGCGCTTAAACGTATCAATTCCACTGTTCGGCAGATATTCAAAGATTGTAAGATGCCAGTAGTTCACAGTGATTCATGAAACAATAAATGGCACAAAGTATAGCAAAAATTCTGGAAGAATTTCACCAAACCATACAAATCTGGAAAGCACGGTCTATCTTATCAAACAACATTTGCGAGCTTCCCTATTTATTATTCCTTTTTAAAATGTCAACAAATTTTCGTCTGATAAGAATATGAAAGAGGAAAACATCTTTATCAAATCCGTTATTTTTCTTCATTAAGACAAAATGGAATATGGATCTGAAAGATGGCAACAAAGCGACAATCTAGCTCAAAACAAATCCAAGATTATTGAATCAAGACCATATATAGGAAGAGAAACAAGTTGAAGAAAATTACTATCTAATATCATACATATATGTCAGTTATCAATATATGTAAGGCAAACATTGAATGTCTGTATTAATATCATGCTACTGCTTTATGATCTAAGTCTATAATATTCCTCTTCATACAAGGAAAAAATGTTGTCCTTCAGTTTATATCCTGTTTTAGTTGTTTAACATTGTCCAAACCAGTATATTATTATTTACAAGATTAATGCACATCTAAGGTAAATTTCATAAAAACGTAAATGGGTAGAGGGTGCAGAAAACAAAGCTATTAACATCTATTAAAACGTGTCCTACAAAATCTTTGAGGAAAATTTAATTAAAACCACACCTAGGGTACATGAAGCTAGTCTGTTCTCCACCTTGAAGATACTCCTGTAGCATTAGCGGATGATACTCCAAAATCTGTTTGCTTCCCGAGAGGAAACCCAGGAAATGTTAAACATGGACCAACTTTGAGCAAGAGAAAAGCAATAAAGATATATCAGTATTTGGTGGTGTACCTCTCTGTATATTAGTCCTCTTACATCATCCTATGTCAATTTCCTCTCAAATTCAAATTCAAGTTTGGAGATTGATTGTGTCGATGGCTCCCTGTCTACATTTGCAAGACCCCGAAAGTAGGATCTGCTAGAGCCTGAAAATCAACCAATACAAGTATCAACTAAATAAACAAATAGTCAATCAGTTTCTTTCATGTTTAACCTGAATCTACCATTGTTAATAAGCTAAGAGAGAAACAAATCTTCTTCTGCAGTAGGCCTATCTTTTTGATCAAATGCTAGTAGATGCTCTAGTAAATGAAGTGCCAATGGATCTACATTTGGGAATTTCTGTGAGAAAGGAAATGGTTGCTTTCTCCGCATGCTACTAAGGTATCTCCTTGCTTTTACGAATATGTGACATCAAAATGAATGTAAAAGAAATGCAACAGCCCCAAGACATGTTTAAAATTTTGCACATGAACATAAAAAAAAAAGAAGAAAAATTAAGCAGGCAAAGATCTGGGATTCAACATTAGTTGTTTTCAGTTACTCAAGAATCAAAACCTTTGATTTAAATATGAAGTCCTATCTCACTCAACTATCTTCAGCTACATTATTTATAGTTCTTTGTTTAAAACTGAGAGGCAAAAGTAAAGACAAAGACTAAGAAACGAACATGTTGAAAGCCAATTTATACTTTACTTCCAATGAGGAAATTCAAATAGAAGATGAAATGTTCTATTCTTCCAGTAAAAATCTTACCAAGAAAGCTAGATACTGACTTTATATGTTATTTTAACTTTGCATGAATAAAGATTGCTATTTAATTTCACTACCATTGCTGTATCATAACAACTAAGAACACTTTAATACAATCAAGAACCTCAAATATACAAAACTATTTATAGCTGAGCATAAAATCCTAGCAAATGTGCTGTAGATGGTGGCCAATGCAGATTACGATCAAATAGAATATTTTAGTGGTCATTCAATCTCTTAGCAAGCACATAAAGATAAGAGGTGAAGAAAACAATAATTTTTGCACAGGGGCATTAAAAGGATCACAAGCATCAATGCCAATTGTCCTTTTGTATGAATCAAAATAACATGTCTTGCCGCTTGGAACCAAAAGAAAATCAAGTTCCACAATGTATTGAGCACCATAATCTAACAGAAAGAAACATTGGCAGAAATCACAGAAATAACAAAGAAAACAAGTTTATTTTTTTCCCCTCGAAACTTAGTTTCTAATAGTCCTTGGGAACATTGTTCAAAATGTGACTTTAAGCAATTGCATGTCTATAAGTACAAGCTAAAATGAAAAATACATAAGATAATTGTACAACCCTAGCAATGGTTTCAGCAGAAGGTGTTCCAAGGAAATCAGTCATCAGATCCAACTGATGGACCACATTCTTTCCAGGAAATAAAGGTCTTCCGGTCAGCATTTCGGCAAATATACATCCTATGCTCCAGATATCAATTGCTGGGGTGTACTGCAAAGGGCAAACATAAACCAGGTGAATCATCTTTAGCAGGGAATAGGTCAGTAAATCACACAACAAACAGGCCAGTTTTTTTTACTTTGTCTAATAGGCAAGAGGAGACAGGCAAATCACTTTTGAGATGATGTACTTTAAATCAGGGATGGTAATGGGGCGGGTTCAGATCGGGTTTGTCCAATCCTAGAATTGGCCCGTCAAAAAAAAAAGAGCCTGAACCCAGACCCACTCCGCCTAATTTTTCAACCTGCCCGCACCGACCCCCCGCTCAAAACCTGGCGGGTCCATAGCGGGTTGGACCCACCAACTCGCTAAGCTTAAACAAAAGATACAAGTTAACAATAAGTTATTATTATTATTATTATTATTATGGGCGCGGGTTCATTGAAACCCATAACCCGTCTCGAACCTGCTTCTAAACCCAGTCAACAGATTTTGACCCATCCCATAATCCGTTTGACCGGATTTAAACCCGTCCCAAATGGCACGAATTTAATATGGGCCCGGATTTAAACCCGACTTATTTCCATCCCTACTCTATAAGAACCATCAGCAAGAAAAAAGCACAAGCAGGATACTTCAGATTGGTTTTTTATACAACATATCATCATCATTACCAATTTACCCATGTTTACCCCATCATCATTATCAAGTTGGTTTTAACAATAATATTACATGCCACGAATTCGTCGGATAGTTTTTCAATATGAGTAGAATATAGCTAAACTAAATGCAAGAAAGTCAAAAAAAAAGGTAACAAGAAACCCCTGGTAAATATCATAAAATAATCAAAAAGTTCAGCATAAATATTCTCATGCATCCACATGTTCACAGTAGAAGTGAATGCTGATATAAATATGCATATCAAATAATTCATTTCCAAGAATTAAAGATATCAAATTAGAGCTTTTATATGTAACAAGAGGCTATTATTTTGGGGGAAAAAAACTAACTTTAGAGAAAAAGGAACCACATAGCTCTGGAGCACGATACCATCTAGTTGCCACATAATTCTGAAAAGGCAAAAAAAAAAATGTAGTCAACAAACTTTAACAATGCATCAATAGCACACAATAATGTGTAAATGAACAGACATCAAATACAAGAACTAGAATAGCCTACTTGGGTTTAACCTCATATGCTTTTACAGTCAGAGACATACAGTCCAAAAGATAGCTGATGGAGCATCATTAAATGATACACGAGCAAGACCTAAGTCACAAATTTTCAGTTTGCAGTCTGCATTAGCAAGTATATTCTTGGACTTTAAATCCCGATGAAACACATTCGCTGCAACAAAAGAAAAAAATAGCGTTCCATGTTTAGACAAATCCCAAGTTCAAATACTTCTCAAGAGAATGACAAGAAGAACAAAAACCTGTACCGAGAACACCTTCTTGTAGGGTGGTTGTTCAATCGGCGGCATCTTAAAGCGCTTGGGACTCAGATATGGGAGAGACCGATGAGTTCCATGCCTTCGATGATCCGGAGCTCGTCTTCGTCGCCCACCTTACCGGACTCGTTCAGGAGAGGGATGACGGAAGATCTATGCGATCTGCGATGGAACCAGCGACGGACTCCGTCCCCAGTTGCACCTTCCCCCGTATAAAGACCGCGTCAGCGGCGGCTAGGACGCTTGGAGAGAGGAGATGAACATTCAGGTCTTTACCGCCTTCGTACTCCCCAACAGCTGGGCTTATACCCTTCGATAACTTTTCTTAGAATACTTGTTTGGTTCAAATTATCATATATAATCTTAATTATGTTAAGTTATCATGTATAATCTTAGTTATATGATTACCGAGTAATCACATAATCAAAATTATGGAGAATAAAATATAACCAAATGTTATTTGGTTCAACCTAAGTAATGCAACAAAAACTTATTTGTTTGAAGATTTTAATGAATACCTTAGTTTAATATTTTACAGTATTACCCTCCGTTACAAAATTAACTATACATATTATTATTATTATTATTATTTATTTTTTTATATTTTTTTTACTTTTCTTTTTCTGATATTTTTTTTTACTTTTTATGTGTTTTTTTATTTTTTTAATGTTTTTATATTTTTTATATTATTTATATTTATATTTTTTATTTTTTTTTACATTTTTAAAATTTTGATTTTTATTTATTTATTTATTTTTATTTTTAAATTTTTATAAATTTTTTATTTTTAAATTTTTTAAAAATTTTAAAAAAATTTAAATTTTTTTAAAAATTTTTAAATTTTAAATTTTTTATTTTTTAAAAAAAATTATATTTTTTTAAAAAAATTATTTTTTAAAATTATTTATTTTTAAAAATTTAAAAAATTTAAATTTTTAAAATTTGTAAACATTTTTTTTACATTTTTAATGTTTTTTATAATTTTTTTCTCTTTTTTCATGTTTTTTCTTATCGGAGGGTATTTTTGGTAAAAAAAAATTCGTTAACCCCGGAATCAAGAAAAACCTTAATTTTATGAGGTTTCCCGATTCCGGGCTGCATGACCCTTTTGCTAACGTGTCGGACATGGAACATTATTCGGGAATCATCGAATACCTAAACCAAACAAAGTTTTTGTTGATAACCTTGGATGAATAACCAAGGTTATCAAGAATAACCCCGAACCAAACACACCCTTGGAGAATAGGGTACATGCAGTTCCTCGGGTATCTCCTTGGACTCCTCCAGAAAAACTATGATCTTCTCCTTTTTCAATTTTTTCGGCGGAGAACTTTCAGCCGTGGAGGCCTAGTATTGCGTTCCACGATAGAAAGTTTGAGGGAAGTCTTCTGGTTATTTCCTCTTAGACCCTCTGTCAGAAGCATGGGTCTGGTCGTTGATTTTTTCGATGGTTGTGACTTGTGAGTCTGCAATATGCCTCTCTAAAGTTACTTTTCTCTTGGTTTCCTTGAACAACTCATGCTCTCCCGTAGTTATGGTTACGTTAATCTTACCGACATCCTCCATCTTCATGTTTCAGAATAGACGGAAAAGATTCCCACAAACGACATCAAATTGATTCTCTCCGGAATCTGAGTCAGACGGAGACCGATGAAGGTGACATCGGTGTTGACGGAAAGGCCACTTTAACGCACCCTATGTATGTGTGTCGGAAAAGTGAACCCCCCATGTGGTACCAAAGCTCTGTAGTAACGAAACTGGTGGTACTTGGACCCTGCACACACTCAGACAAGCACACAGAGCGTTAGAGACAAAAAATCAGGGAAAAAGTCTTCGGTGCAGGCTCTCCGACACTCAAGTTAGGTATTTTTTCCCTGGAAAAGTAGTGTACGAACGAAGGAAGGAAAAAAGTGTTAGGATCGTTCGTACTCGGCTAGAGAGGGGGGGTGTGAATAGCCGACCCCAAATCGTCGTTTCTTTCTACAAAACGTGTTAGCGCAGCGGAAAATACAAAGAAACGAAAGAGAAGAAAACCAAACCTTAACACAAGGATGTAACGAGGTTCGGAGATTATGGCTCCTACTCCTCGGCGTGTCCGTAGGGTGGACGAGTCCAGTCAATCCGTCGGTGGATGAGTCCCCGGAGAACCGGCTAATACAATATACTCCTTGTGGGTGGAGAAACCTCGTCACAAACGTTTGCAACAGCAAACAAAGAGTACAAGAACAGTAAGAAAAGCAATACAATATGAATACAATAGCACTCTACCAATTGCTTGCTTTCTTGTCGACTGGAGGTGAAGCGGCAACTTCACAACCCAAACGCGGCACTGGTCGACGATCGAAGCTCACGCGAAGCTTCGGAGGCGACCTCAATCAAAGCTCGGTTGAGCGAAGCTTCAGCAGAAGAACGAAGTTCTAGCGAAAAGAAGAAGTCCTTGTGCGGCAGCCTCGACCCCTTTATACCGCCAAGAAGGCAATGAAACTAGCCGTCGCGCAGCTAGAACCTGATCGATGCGTGGACCGATCGGAAGAAGCCTTCGCTTGTTTCACGATCGGTCCATGGACCGATCAGGAACCTCTGATCGGTCGTGGGGACCGATCAGGGCCTATTGAGTCGGTCCCTCGACGCTTTCACGCAGAGTTGCCCAACTCTGCAGGAATCTGATCGGTCCCGGACCGATCCCACGCGTCCCTGATCGGTCCGGGACCGATCGACCTCTGATCGGTCCGGGGACCGATCAGCGATCGGTCCCCGCACCGATCGGTAAGCCCACGAACCATGATCACCTTTTTGTCATCCGATCGGTCACCGGATCGATCGGATACACAACGATCGGATCGGTCTGCAGACCGATCCGAGCTTGGTTTTGCCCAAACCAAGTCCCAAATCTTCCAAACCAATATCCGTCAACCTTGACCTATTGGTACATCATGCTTAGCATCCGGTCACCCTTGACTGCGAAAGACTCCCCACCAAGTGTCCGGTCAATCCCTTTGACCCACTTGGACTTTCCTCTTCGTGCCAAGTATCCGGTCACTCCTATGACCTACTTGGACTTCCCATCACCAGATGTCCGATTACCCTTGATCCATCTGGATTTTTCCTTGCCCGGCTTCACTCACCAGGACTTTCACCTAGCTTCACTCACTAGGGTTTTCACACTGCCTAACATCCCAGTTAGGACTTTCTCACTGCCTGGCTTCACTCACCAGGACTTTCCAACTGCCTAACATCCCAGTTAGGACTTTCTCACTGCCTGGCTTCACTCACCAGGACTTTCCACACTGCCTAACATCCCAGTTAGGACTTTCCCACTTTGCCAAGCTCCCTCCTTGGACTTTTCCCGTGCCAAGCTCCCTGCTTGGACTTCTCCAGTGCCAAGTCTCCATACTTGGACTTTTCGCGTGCCAAGCTCCCTGCTTGGACTTTTCCAGTGCCAAGTCTCCATACTTGGACTTTTCAGGTCAACCAGATCAATCCTTGACCTAGGGTTGCACCAATAATCTCCCAACCATCTATTCTTATCTCACATCAAGAATAGAACTCTCTCACGAGTGTTAAACATCAACATGCAACTCAACTAGGTCAACCTTGACCTAAGGTTGCACCGACAAACTTCCCAAGTCAAACATCAAAATACAACTCGAGTCAAGTCACCTCGAGTCGGGTCAACCAGGTCAACCTTGACCTAAGGTTGCACCAACAATCTCCCCCTTTTTGATGTTTGACAAAACCCATAATCAAGTTAGGTTTGTTAGGATCCTTCGTATGGCTAGAGAGGGGGGGTGTGAATAGCCGACTCCAAATCGTCGCGTTTCTTTCTACAAACTAGGGTTAGCGCAGCGGAAACTAAATGCAGAAAGAAAACAGGAGAAGAAATCAAACCTCAACGCAAGGATGTAACGAGGTTCGGAGATGATACTCCTACTCCTCGGCGTGTCCGTAAGGTGGACGAGCCCTATCAATCCGTCGGTGGATGAGTCCCCGGAGAACCGGCTAATATCAACTCCTTGTGGGTGGAGAAACCTCGCCATAATCACTTGCAACAGCAAGCTAAGAGTACAAGAGAATAGCAAGAACAAAATGAATGTAAAACAAACAAGCTTGCCTTCTCGTCGACTGAGGTCCCGGATGAAGTAGCAACTCCACGGACAGATTCAACAGCAAGCCAGTCGAGAAAACTGTCGGGGAAGCTCACGCGAAGCTTCAGCAGCGGTTGAGCTCAGCAAAGCTCGGAGCACCAGAAGAAGCAGAAGCTTCAGGCAGGAGAGAACTTCCAGAAGGAAGAAGAAGAAGAAGGAGGCTCGCAGCAGCAGCCCTCCTTTTATAACCTGCGAAGAAGGCGAAGAAAACACAGAAGAAATCTAGCCGTTGCGTCATAACGGCTAGTGCCCTGATCGGACCGATCGGGCTCCATGTGGATCGGTCCACGGACCGTTCCATTCTGTTCCGCCTTCGCTTCTGTTCTGTCCCTGATCGGTCCACGGACCGATCAGGGAACCTCTGATCGGTCCGTAGACCGATCGGGCTTCTCTTCTCTGCTAGTTTGCCACTGATCTCCTTCGATTGGTCTCCAGACCGATCAGATAACCATCAGTAGCAGACTGATCGGTCACTGATCGGTCACTGATCGGTCACCGCACCGATCGAGCAACAGATCACCGGATCGGTCGGTGACCGATCCGAGCTTGGTTTTGCCCAAACCAAGTCCCAAGACTTCAAACCAATATCCGGTCAACCTTGACCTATTGGTACTTCATCCCTAGCATCCGGTCACTCCCTTGACCTGCTAGAACTCCTGCCAAGTGTCCGGTCAATCCCTTTGACCTACTTGGACTTTCCAACACCAGAAGTCCGATCATCCCTGATCCATCTGGATTTTCCCTTGCCTGGCTTCACTCACCAGGACTTTCACCTGGCTTCACTCACCAGGATTTCCACACTGCCTAACATCCCAGTTAGGACTTTCTCACTGCCTGGCTTCACTCACCAGGACTTTCACCTGGCTTCACTCACCAGGATTTCCACACTGCCTAACATCCCAGTTAGGACTTTCCACTGCCTGGCTTCACTCACCAGGACTTTCCCACTGCCTGGCTTCACTCACCAGGACTTTCCACACTGCCTAACATCCCAGTTAGGACTTTCCACTGCCTGGCTTCACTCACCAGGACTTTCCCTTGTGCCAAGCTCCCTGCTTGGACTTTTCCCGTGCCAAGTCTCCATACTTGGACTTTTCGCGTGCCAAGCTCCTTGCTTGGACTTTTCCGTTGCCAAGTCTCCACACTTGGACTTTTCAGGTCAACCAGGTCAACCTTGACCTAAGGTTGCACCTACAATCTCCCAAACACTTATTCTTGTCAAACATCAAGAATACAACTCTCTCACGAGTGTCAAACATCAACATGCAACTCAACTAGGTCAATCTTGACCTAAGGTTGCATCAACAATCTTCCCAAGTCAAACATCAAAATACAACTCGAGTCACGTCAACTCGAGTCGGGTCAACCAGGTCAACCTTGACCTAAGGTTGCACCAACAATCTCCCCCTTTTTGATGTTTGACAAAACCATAATCAAGTTAGGTTAACCCGATAACCTAACTTAGGTTTTCAATCATCTTCCAATGTCCAATGTTCTTTCCTTGAACATTCCTTGACATTCTTTCCCTAACTTAGGTTAACCCGATAACCTAACTTGGGTTCTCCAATAATTCTCCCCCTTTTTGACACACATCAAAAAGAATTCTAATGTTCTTCCTTGAACATTCCTTGACATTCTTTCCCTAACTTAGGTTAACCCGATAACCTAACTTGGGTTCTCCAATAATTCTCCAATGAACACTCTCCCCTTTTTGACACACATCAAAAAGAAAAAGGAGAGTATCAAGGTCAAGAGTTTCTTCCTAATGAAAGTCCCATACCTTTCATTGAAACTCTTAATTTCCCCCTTGATACTAAACTCAACAATCAATTTAGTGATAATCCCATATCACTAATCCTCAAGGAGTAAAAACTCCCCCTAAAAATCAACTCCCCTTGACAATTAGGTAAAAACTCCCCCTAAAGGTCAACTCCCCCTTGACCATTGCACCAACAATGTCTTGGAGAGTTTCAAACCTTTAGAAACTCGAAACTCAACTCCAAAAACTGAAATTTCAGACACCTGCTGAAAATCAGAACCTGGCACGCACTGATCGGTCCCCAGACCGATCAGAAACCCCCTGGATCGGTCCCCAGACCGATCCACGCTTTACCGATCGCACTGGATCGTCACTGATCGATCACCAGACCGATCAGGCCTTCCCTGGATCGGTCCGGTGACCGATCCACATTCTGAAATCAGATTTCTGATTTTCCTTCTCCGGAAATTCAGAAACTCCTAATAAATTCCAGAAAATTCCAAAAATCGTAAAATTTTGAGGATACACTCCTCATACCATTTACTATCACGGAAAAATAATTTTCTATGAAAATAGTTTCCATTTTCAAATCTTGATACAAAATTCGAAAACTTTGAAATAGTTCAAAGTTAAGTCAATTTTGTATCACAATGTTCAATGATGAATGCTATCACTAGGAAAGCTTCATCAAGGTTTTTCAAATCAATTTTAAAATACTTTTAAAACCATTTGAATTTAGGACCATAATCTTAGGGCTAGATGTACATGACTTGTACACAAGCTTTCCCTATGATCCTTAATTTCTTGAATTAGGGTCATCTAGGTACAAGGACAATGCACCTTGATCCTACCTCATTATCCTAATATCTCACACACATCTAAGGTGTATCAAACCACATTCAAGTCAATTTGATGTGAGATATGGGTTAAGGTCAACTTAGGCTAAGTTCTCGTGCATTTTCTAAACACCAATTTGATCTCAATATCAAATTATATGTTTGTCCTTAAATCAATTTCATTGATTATAATGCAAGAGATGATGACATGGCATAAATAATATCATAAATGGAAAACATGTGTCAATGTCACGATGTCATGGCATAAAGTATGAAACTTGACTAGAGCATGACATATAGATAACCTAAGCATTATCATGACATTTCAAATGATAATAAAATAAATATGATGTCATGGCATGGCATATGGCAACCAATCATGGCAAGTTAGCACGAATAAAATACCTAAATTCCCTATCTAAGTATCCTTAGCCTTAGCTAACTTAAGATCTAACCCTAGATTGCCCATATATCCCTAAGAGAAAACCAAAATCTCAATTATGGTATTTCTCTAGGTTTTCTAAGATTGTGCCAAGTAAGATTAAAATCGATATTTTTCAAATATGGCATAATTTACTCTTCAAGGAGTAAATAATAATTCTATTTCATTTTCAAAGGTTATCAAAACCTTGAAAATGCTCCTTGAGTGTCAATTTCCTCAAAGTTGGGTTAACTACCCTTCTAATTGGAGTTGACACTCTCTAACCCATCTATGGGGTAGAGAAAATGCTCCTAGGAACCCAATACCTATTAGAGCTCATTGGGTTCACTAAATATTCACTAGGGATAACTTCCCTAGCAACCCTCCTAATGACCCTCTTAGGCTTTGAAGCCTTGGTCATTTGGGTCTCATCAAGGTCAACTATAGGGGTGACTCCCCTTGTAACCTTGGTAATGGTCTTCCTAGCCCTAGGTTTTGTTCCATAATCGAATGGAACATTGTGATAAGTGGGCTTGACCATTTGGGACTTAGGTTTGTGACCCAAACCCTTTTTGTCCTTGGACATTGGTTTTTGACCCTTAAACCCTAGAGATGACTTCTCCATGTTTTTAAGAGCCTTTTCTAAATTATCAAGTCTTGACCTCAAGACTTGATTTTCCCTCTCTAATACCTCAAGTTTTAATTTGTCATTTTCTCTTGAGATATTCCTAGGCATGTGTCTAGTCTTCTTGGGATTTCTACCTAGGTTTTCCTTAATTTTAGAAGCGTTAAACCTAGGGTTGGTATTTCTAGTGTTATCCTTACCTAGGCTAACATGTTTAGCACCTAAGCACATGTGTTGATTTCTAGTGTTAACATGCTCATCATTATTTGCAATAGCAATAAAACTACTAGCATGTTTCTTATTTGAATTGCAATAGTGTGCCTTAAAAGGTACCTTAGGGTTTGCCTTAGCTCCCCCTATCGATGTGCATCCCTTGTCCTTGTGAGGTTGCCTCCCCCTTGGACATTGACTCCGATAATGTCCCCTTCGCTTGCATTGAAAGCACACCACGTGCTTCTTGCCTTTGCGTGTTGGGACTCCGGCTCCCTTGACTTTTGGTGCCGGTGGAGTCTTCCTAACCCTCCTTGGACACTTACTCTTGTAGTGCCCATGTTTCCTACACTCAAAACACATTATGTGTAATTTGCTTGAAATCACAGTGTTTGAGTTACCTAGGGTTGTGGATGGAGATGAGCTTTCTTCTTCAACCCTTCGGGAGGTGGAAACTTCCTCTTCTTGCTCCGAACTTGAGCAAGAGGAACTCTCCTCCTCTTCTTCCTTGGATGTTGAGTAGCCCTCAACTCCCAATTCGCTCCCTCCATGATGTGAGCTACTTGACTCACTATGCTCCTCTTCATGGCTTGAAGTGGAGCTCTCCTCATGGTACTTGGCCAAGTTATCCCACAACTCCTTGGCATTGTTGTATTTACCTATCTTACACAAAATATTAGTAGGTAATGAAAATTCAATTGTTTTCGTTACCTCTTCGTTGATTTCGGATTTGTGAATTTGTTCTCCGGTCCACTCCTTCTTCTCAAGAGGTTTTCCTTCCCTATCCACCGGAGGAGAAAAACCTTCTTGTACACAAAACCAATTCATTATGTTAGTCATAAGAAAATACTTCATCCTTACCTTCCAATACGCGAAGTCGCCGCATTCGTAGAAGGGTGGAATGGTGACGTCTTCTCCATAGAGATCCATTCTCTAGCTTTGCTCTCACGGGTGTTGATCCGATGAAGAGCGAACCTCGCTCTGATACCACTTGTTAGGATCCTTCGTATGGCTAGAGAGGGGGGGTGTGAATAGCCGACTCCAAATCGTCGCGTTTCTTTCTACAAACTAGGGTTAGCGCAGCGGAAACTAAATGCAGAAAGAAAACAGGAGAAGAAATCAAACCTCAACGCAAGGATGTAACGAGGTTCGGAGATGATACTCCTACTCCTCGGCGTGTCCGTAAGGTGGACGAGCCCTATCAATCCGTCGGTGGATGAGTCCCCGGAGAACCGGCTAATATCAACTCCTTGTGGGTGGAGAAACCTCGCCACAATCACTTGCAACAGCAAGCTAAGAGTACAAGAGAATAGCAAGAACAAAATGAATGTAAAACAAACAAGCTTGCCTTCTCGTCGACTGGGGTCCCGGATGAAGTAGCAACTCCACGGACAGATGCAACAGCAAGCCAGTCGAGAAGACTTCATGCAAGAAAGCTAAGAATAAGAAAGCTTTAACAGCATGAGCATTGTGGCGGAGAAGATTCCAAGGAAGAAGAAGAAGAAGGAGGCTCGCAGCAGCCCTCCTTTATAACCCGCAAGAAGGCGAAGAAAACAGAAGAAATCTAGCCGCCGCAGTGCCTCGGATCGGCGTGGACCGATCAGGCCCATGTGATCGGTCCACGACCGATCCATTCCCTAACCGCTTCTGTTCTGCCTCTGATCGGTCCATGGACCGATCAGAAGCTCGACGGTCCACGGACCGATCAGGAACCTCCTGATCGGTCCGTAGACCGATCAGCTTCTTCTCCGAACTTCTGCGCTCGATCGTTGTCCGATCGGCCCGCGCATCGATCAGAACTAATCTGATCGGTCACCGCACCGATCAAGAATCAACAGAGCTTGTTGATCCGATCGGTCACCGACCGATCGTAGCAACAGATCACCGATCGGTCCGGTGACCGATCCGGAGCTTGGTTTTGCCCAAACCAAGTCCCAAGACTTCCAAACCAATATCCGGTCAACCTTGACCTATTGGTACTTCATCCCTAGCATCTGGTCACTCCCTTGACCTGCTAGAACTCCCTGCCAAGTGTCCGGTCAATTCCTTTGACCTACTTGGACTTTCCAACACCAAGTCCGATCATCCCCGATCCATCTGGATTTTCCTTGCCCGGCTTCACTCACTGGGACTTTCACCGGCTTCACTCACCAGATTTCCACCGCCTAACATCCCAGTTAGGACTTTCTCACCGCCTGGCCTCACTCCCCAGGACTTTCCCTCCGCCTGGCTTCACTCACCAGGACTTTCCACACTGCCTAACATCCCAGTTAGGACTTTCCACTGCCTGGCTTCACTCACCAGGACTTTCCCACTGCCTGGCTTCACTCACCAGGACTTTCCACACTGCCTAACATCCCAGTTAGGACTTTCCACTGCCTGGCTTCACTCACCAGGACTTTCCCTTGTGCCAAGCTCCCTGCTTGGACTTTTCCCGTGCCAAGTCTCCATACTTGGACTTTTCGCGTGCCAAGCTCCTTGCTTGGACTTTTCCGTTGCCAAGTCTCCACACTTGGACTTTTCAGGTCAACCAGGTCAACCTTGACCTAAGGTTGCACCTACAATCTCCCAAACACTTATTCTTGTCAAACATCAAGAATACAACTCTCTCACGAGTGTCAAACATCAACATGCAACTCAACTAGGTCAATCTTGACCTAAGGTTGCATCAACAATCTTCCCAAGTCAAACATCAAAATACAACTCGAGTCACGTCAACTCGAGTCGGGTCAACCAGGTCAACCTTGACCTAAGGTTGCACCAACAAGGTTAACCCGATAACCTAACTTAGGTTTTCCAACCATCTTCCAATGTCCTATGTTCTTTCCTTGAACATTCTCTGGACATTCTCCCCTTAGGTTAACCCGATAACCTAACTTGGGTTTTCCAATAATTCTCCCCCTTTTTGACACACATCAAAAATAATTCTCCCCCGATAACATTCCTTGACATTCTTCCCCTAGTTTAGGTTAACCCGATAACCTAACTTGGGTTCTCCAATAATTCTCCAATGAACACTCTCCCCTTTTTGACACACATCAAAAAGAAAAAGAAGGGTATCAAGGTCAAGAGTTTCTTCCTAATGAAAGTCCCATACTTTTCATTGAAACTCTTAATTCCCCCTTGATACTAAACTCAACAATCAACTTAGTGATAATCCCATATCACTAATCCTCAAAAATCTTAAGGAGTAAAAACTCCCCCTAAAAGTCAACTCCCCCTTGATAATTAGGTAAAACTCCCCCTAAAGGTCAACTTCCCCTTGACCATTGCACCAACAATGTCTTTGTGAGTTCCAAACCTTTAGAAATCCACAAACACCATTTCCATAACTGAAATTTCAGACAACAAAAAAATCGAAATTAAGACGCATACGATCGGTCCCAGCATCGATCACCTTCACCGATCGCACTGCATCGAACTCATGGATCGGTCCGCCGATCCAAATATTCTGGATCGGTCCGCAGACCGATCAGATCTTCCTGGATCGGTCCCGGACCGATCCAGCCACTGAAATTAGAACTTCCAAAAATCGAAACTCCTAATAAATTCAAGAAAATTCCAAAAGTTACGAAACTTTGAGGATACATTCCTCATATCATACACTATCATGGAAAAATAGTTTTCTATGAAAATAACTTCCATTTTTCAATCTTGATACAAAGTTCAAAAACTTTGAAATAGTTCAAGTTTAACTCAACTTTGTATCACAATGTTCAATGATGAATGCAATCACTAGGAAAGCTTCATCAAGGTTTTTCAAATCAATTTTGAAATGATTTTAAACCCTTTAATTTAGGATCATAATCTTAGGACTATATGTACATGACTTGTACACAAGTTTTCCCTATGATCCTCCATTTCTTGAATTATGCTCATCTAGGTACAATAACTATGCACCTTGATCCTAACTCATGATCCTAATATCTCACACACATCTAAAGTGTATCAAACACATCCATGTCAATTTTGATGTGAGATATGGGTTTAGGTATCTTAGACTAAGGTCTCATGCATTTTCTAAACACAAATTTGATCTCAATATCAAAATGTGTTTTTCATCCTTAAATCAATTCAATTGATTACTAATGCAAGAGATGATGACATGACATAAAATGGTATCATAAATGAAAACATGTGCCAATGTCATGATGTCATGGCATAAAGTTTGAAACTTAAATAAACATGACATAAAAACTAGCCTAAGCATTATCATGACATTTCAAATGATAATAAAACTAAACATGATGTCATGACATGTGAGGGCAAACAATCATGGCAAGATTTAGCATAAATAAATATACCTAGATTACCTATCTAAGTATCCTTAACCACTTGGCTAACTTCAAATTTAATCCTAGATTGCCCCAAAATGCCAAAATCCTAATTTTGACACTTCTTGAACTCTAGATTAATTCATGCCACTTAAAGATCAAATTTATCCTCAAAACTTGGCATGTTTCATTTTTCCTCGAGAGTTCTCTAGATTTTCCCAAATTGTGCCAATTGAGATTAAAAATGAAATTTCCAATCTTTAGGCACATTTAACTCTTCAAAGGAGTAAATGATAATTCCATTTCATTTTCAAAAGTTCTCAAAACCTTGAAAATGCTCCTTGAGTGTCAATTTCCTCAAAGTTGGGTTAACTACCCTTCTAATCGGAGTTGACACTCTCTAACCCATCTATGGGGTAGAGAAGATGCTCCTAGGAACCCAATACCTATTTGAGCTCATTGGGTTCACTAAATATTCACTAGGGATAACTTCCCTAGCAACCCTCCTAATGACCCTCTTAGGCTTTGAAGCCTTGGTCATTTGGGACTCATCGAGATCAACTCTAGGGGTGACTCCCCTTGTGACCTTGGTGGTGGTCTTCCTAGCCCTAGGTTTTGTTCCATAATCGAATGGAACATTGTGGTAAGTGGGCTTGACCACTTGGGACTTAGATTTGTGACCTAAACCTTTCTTGTCCTGGGACTTTTGACCCTTAGGCCCTAGAGTTGACTTCTCTAAATTTTTAAGGGCCTTTTCTAGGGTATCAAGCCTTGACCTCAAGACTTGATTCTCCTTTTCTATTACCTCAAGTTTTGATTTGTCATTCTTCCTTGAGGTGTTCCTAGGCATGTGTCTAGTTGATTAGGGTTTCTACCTAGGTTTTCCTTAACCTTAGAAGTGTTAATCCTAGGGTTAGCATTCCTAGTAGTATCCCTATCTAGGTTAACATGTTTAGCACCTAAGCACATGTATTGATTTCTAATGTTAACATGCTTATCATTATTGACTAATGCAATAAAATTACTAGCATGTATCCTACTAGAATTGCACGAATGAGCCTTAAAAGATACCTTAGGGTTTGCCTTAGCTCCCCCTATCGATGTGCATCCCTTGTCCTTGTGAGGTTTCCTCCCCTTCGGACATTGGCTCCTATAGTGTCCCCATTGCTTGCATTGAAAGCACACCACGTGCTTCTTGCCTTTGCGTGTTGGGACGCCGGCTTCCTTGACCTTTGGTGCCGGTGGAGTCTTTCTAACCCTCTTTGGACACTTGCTCTTGTAGTGCCCAAACTCCCTACACTCGAAGCACATTATGTGTAATTTGCTAGAAATTAAAATGCTTGAGTTACCTAGGGTTGAGGATGGATGAACGCTCTCATCTTCATCCCTTCCGGAGGTAGAAGCTTCTTCTTCTTGCTTCGACCTTGAAGAGGAACTCTCCTCCTCTTCTTCTTTAGATGTTGAGTGGCCCTCAACTTCTAAATCTTCTCCTCCATGATGTGAGCTACTTGGCTCACTTAGCTCCTCTTCATGGCTTGAATTTGAGCTTCCCTCATGGAACTTGGCCAAGTTATCCCATAATTCCTTGGCATTGTTGTAACCTATCTTACACAAGATGTTAGTAGGCAATGAAAATTCAATTATTCTCGTTACCTCTTCGTTGATTTCGGATTTGTGAATTTGTTCTCTTGTCCACTCCTTCTTCTCAAGTGGTTTTCCTTCCTTATCCACCGGAGGAGTAAAACCTTCTTGTACACAAAACCAATTCATTATGTTAGTCATAAGAAAGTACTTCATCCTTACCTTCCAATACGCGAAGTCGCCGCATTCGTAGAAGGGTGGAATGGTGATGTCTTCTCCATAGAGATCCATTCTCTAGCTTTGCTCCCACGGGTGTTGATCCGATGAAGAGCGACCTCGCTCTGATACCACTTGTTAGGATCGTTCGTACTCGGCTAGAGAGGGGGGTGTGAATAGCCGACCCCAAATCGTCGTTTCTTTCTACAAAACGTGTTAGCGCAGCGGAAAATACAAAGAAACGAAAGAGAAGAAAACCAAACCTTAACACAAGGATGTAACGAGGTTCGGAGATTATGGCTCCTACTCCTCGGCGTGTCCGTAGGGTGGACGAGTCCAGTCAATCCGTCGGTGGATGAGTCCCCGGAGAACCGGCTAATACAATATACTCCTTGTGGGTGGAGAAACCTCGTCACAAACGTTTGCAACAGCAAACAAAGAGTACAAGAACAGTAAGAAAAGCAATACAATATGAATACAATAGCACTCTACCAATTGCTTGCTTTCTTGTCGACTGGAGGTGAAGCAGCAACTTCACAACCCAAACGCAGCAGCTGGTCGACGACTGGAAGCTCACTCAAAGCTCGGTTGAAGCAGAAGCTTTAGCAGCAGAAGAACAGAAGTTCAAGGAAAAGAGAAGAAGTCCCTGTGTAGCAGCAGCCCTCGACCCCCTTATACCTGCGAAGAAGACAGCGAAGAAACTAGCCGTTGCGTCGCAACGGCTAGAACCCTGATCGGTCTGTGGACCGATCAGGGAAGAAGCCTTCGCTTCTGTTCCGTCCCTGATCGGTCCATGGACCGATCAGGGAACCTCCTGATCGGTCGTGGGGACCGATCAGAAAGCTTTCACAGAGAGTTGCCCAATTCTCTGTGTGGAATCTGATCGGTCCCCGGACCGATCCTACCTGTCCCTGAGCGGTCCCGGGGACCGATCAGCTCCAAGCGATCGGTCCCCAGACCGATGATCGGTCCCCAGACCGATCAGTAAGCCCACAGAACCATGATCACCTTCTGTTTGTCATCTGATCGGTCACCAGATCGATCAGATACACAAACGTATCGCTGGATCGGTCTGCAGACCGATCCAGAGCTTGGTTTTTGCCCAAACCAAGTCCCAAATCTTCCAAACCAATATCCGGTCAACCTTGACCTATTGGTACATCATGCTTAGCATCCGGTCACTCCCTTGACCTGCAAAGACTCCCCACCAAGTGTCCGGTCAATCCCTTTGACCCACTTGGACTTTCCTCTTCGTGCCAAGTATCCGGTCACTCCTATGACCTACTTGGACTTCCCATCACCAGATGTCCGATTACCCTTGATCCATCTGGATTTTTCCTTGCCCGGCTTCACTCACCAGGACTTTCACCTAGCTTCACTCACTAGGGTTTTCACACTGCCTAACATCCCAGTTAGGACTTTCTCACTGTCTGGCTTCACTCACCAGGACTTTCCAACTGCCTAACATCTCAGTTAGGACTTTCTCACTGCCTGGCTTCACTCACCAGGACTTTCCACACTGCCTAACATCCCAGTTAGGACTTTCCCACTTTGCCAAGCTCCCTCCTTGGACTTTTCCCGTGCCAAGCTCCCTGCTTGGACTTCTCCAGTGCCAAGTCTCCATACTTGGACTTTTCGCGTGCCAAGCTCCCTGCTTGGACTTTTCCAGTGCCAAGTCTTCATACTTGGACTTTTCAGGTCAACCAGGTCAATCCTTGACCTAGGGTTGCACCAATAATCTCCCAACCATCTATTCTTATCTCACATCAAGAATAGAACTCTCTCACTAGTGTCAAACATCAACATGCAACTCAACTAGGTCAACCTTGACCTAAGGTTGCACCGACAAACTTTCCAAGTCAAACATCAAAATACAACTCGAGTCAAGTCACCTCGAGTCGGGTCAACCAGGTCAACCTTGACCTAAGGTTGCACCAACAAAAAGAACTGTTGAAGATGCGTGCGAATGTGTGTGTCCCTAGCCAATAAAGAAGACCTCCCTTTTTATACGACTCTGTCTGCCTTTTGAGTCCAATCGCTGTCAGAGAATGTCGGGTGTTAGGATATGTCGGGGGAGGGAGGACGTCTGGTGGTCTCCCATTGGCCGAAGGAAGGTTCCACCTTCAGTGTGCGGTAGACCACTAGAATATTTAATGACTTATGACAGTTATTCTATGACAGGATGTTATGATTTTTCGACACTGTTGTCGCTTAGCATTATCCGTCTTGCACAGGTTCAGCTGCAGACAGCTCAGGGTGACTGTTTAGATGTGCTACAAGGATTTGAGCCTTGATGAAGAGGATGAGCTGTGGCGAACCTGCCGGGGCATATATGAGATTGTGGTGAGTGATCCAGCCTTCATCATTTGGTTGCTAAAGAGTCAATCGAGGGTTATCTCGTCTCAGGGCTTAGACCGGGGGACTCGCCCTACATGTGACTAGCCAGAAATTATGTGGCTGGTGATGCAAGGTTGCCTGACTTCCATCTTCCCTTGACTATTGACTGCTATATCTTCTTGATCATGGACTGTCACGTCCACTTGACTATTAACTGTCATGTCCTATTGATCATTGATTACCTGACTTTATCGAGCCACTCCTTTGCACACCGTACCACATATATTTATTTGTAGATAAATAGTTTGGTTGCAGGTTTTGAGTAGAGAAAGGGAGGATGTACATAAACATGTTCCTTCATATGATGAATACGTAGACTCTACTTACTTTCACACTATTTGGGAGGAGGTGAGGGAACGGGAGACAAGGGTAAAGAAGGGGAAGAGAAATTTGAAATCTTGTTTGGGAGGAAGTGAGATACGAAAAGGAAAGGTACGAAAAGGTAAACTTTAACTTCCTTATCCATGAAATAAAAGAATTTCTTACACCTCGATTTGAGGTGTAAGGAAGGGTAAGGGGAATTAAAAAAAATTGTGTTATAATTTTATCTCTATTTTATTATATTAATTTTAAAAATCATTGTTTTAGATATTCTTTGTGTCGCGATAAAAAATACTCGCACCACTCGACTCGCACCACTTGATTCGCACCATCCAACGCTTGCACTTCGTTGATGCGGACGTTGACGCTAACGCCAACTTTGACGCCGACGCCAACTTTGACGCTGACACCGACTTCGATGTCGATGCCGATGCTGACATCCACTTTGACGCTAACACCGACTTCGACATCGATATTGACTCTGACTTTGACAACGACTTTAACAAATGAGCTATAAATGTTTGAATTTATAAGTCTTAACCAATAAATATATGCAAGATGCACTAGGTTCTTGAACATATAAGTCTTTAACAAAAGTGATGGTAATTTTGTAATTTTATATATTTAACCTTCATTACCTTTACTTTCCTCCCAAACACGGTAACATATGTTACCTTAATGAACCTTCCCTCCCTTCCAAACAAGAAGAATATATTGGTGCAGTGAACACCAAACGATCGAACCTATGTTTTGATAATGACAAAGGGTTCAAAGTTAAGTTGTCTTGTTATACAACAAGTGTGATTGAGCTTGCAAGAAAGTCCTAAATGTTTTTAGGCAAAAGTCCTAGTAGATATTAGGCAAGTGGAAAATCTTAGGGGGAGGTAACCCTAAGTTTTAGGGGTGGTAATCCTAGGTTATGGAAAATCCTAGGAGGATGTAACCCTAGGTCCTAGGAGGTGGTAACTGTTGGGACCTTGACGTCCGCTAGAGGGGGGTGAATAGCGGCTCACCTAAATTGTTCGCTTCCTACGTTGTTAGCTTGCGCAGCGGAATAATACAAAAATAAACAAGCTAAACAAAATACAAGACAAGAAAGAATGCAAACCAAGCTACACGATCATTTACGTGGTTCGGAGATAAAGCTCCTACTTCACGGCGTGTCCGTAAAGTGGACGATCCCTATCCTTCGGTGGATTACTCCCCGGAAGACCTCCGGCTAGCTCAAACTCCTTGTGGGTGGAGAAACTTCACCACAAACTCAACAAGACCTCTTGGACACAAGGAAAACTCTTGAGCACTTGTAGACTACTAATTAGACCTTAACCAAGTCTAATTTCGTCAACCCAAACCAAGCTCCCAAGCTTTGGTTTTATAGCCCGCGGGTTGAAAACCCCGCCTACCAGTCGACTGATAAATGCCCTCTGTGGAAATTCGACCGTTACACCCCAACGGCTCGATTTCACACATTCTGCTCACTGCCAGTCGACTGTCCCAGTCGACTGCACCATCGACTGCTAAAACATGCAATCGACTGCTACAGTATTTTACCCCGAGTATACTCACAACACTCGTCCTCGTCTACCAACCTAGACCTAGCCTTCTAGCCTCCTCCATCAGCCTTGCGTCCCTGGATGCCTCCCCATCCTTCACGCCTTGCCTTTGGAGTTTCCATCGGCCTTGTCATTGTTGTCGGGTCTTTCTTTGCAAAGAGTCGCGCTCCTGGACTTCATCCATTGCCAAGTTACACTTGGACTTACGTTGCAAAGACTACATGCTTGGACTTACACCGCCAAGACTCATCTTTGGACTTTCCTCCTTTGCCAAGATCACACTTGGACTTCCTTGTTGTACCTGTATCCTGCACACTCACAATGCATATCAAATACAACAATAAACCTAACTTAAACCTTTGCCCAAACATCAAAACCTAGGGTCACTAGATTGCTCCAACAATCTCCCCCTTTTTGATGTTTGGCAAACCGTTTAAGTTAGGGAAACAATATATCAATAATAATGCAAATAAACATGCAATCTACACATGCATAAATCATGGAACCTAATCCCAGGCTCCCCCTTCACCTAAGCTCCCCCTTGAGTTAGGATTTATTGCAAAGGTAAACTTCTCCCCTTTTGCTAATAAATGAGCAATCGCTCCCCCTTCACCTAAGCTCCCGCTTGAGCTAGGATTTCTTGCAAAGGTATGTAAGTTTCCCACTTAAACCTAAACTTCTCCCCCTTTGCCATACATCAAAAAAAACTCCAACAATATCCCAATTATTGTTGGTGCGGGAAGCATCCGATGATCGAACCTGAGTTTTGATAATGGCAAAGGATTCAAAGTTAAGATGTTTGTGATCTAACGTGCTTGACTAAGTGTTTCAGGAAAGTCCTAACTGCGGTTAGGCAGGTGAAAACCCTAGGGGGTGGTAACCCTAGGTCCTAGGGGGTGGTAACCCTAGGTGGAGAAAAGTCCTAGCTGCAGTTAGGCAAAGGGAAAACCCTAGGGGGCGGTAACCCTAGGTCATAGGGGGTGGTAACCCTATGCGGAAAGTCTTGGCAGATCGATGGCTTCAGGCAAAAGTCCTAGGGTGGGTAACCCTAGGTGAAAAGTCCGGTGTCGCGAACGGTGAAGACTGGATGGCCGGAGCGGATGTCCAGCAGAAAGTCGGAGCGTCGGACGTTGAGCAAAAGTCCATCGATCTGGAGGATCGACCGCAATGTAAATCTCCTGAGTGGAGTAGGTGAGGATGCGCAGAGGGAACAGTAGGCGTCGGGTCGATCTAGGGTTTCCGGATGGAAATCCAAAGTCAGACTCAGACAGTCCGAAGACTGTCGTTTATTCCTTACTATGTTTTATCATATTCTAACACTGTCTTGCAGGGTATTTTGCTCGGACTAACCTTTGTTTGCAGGTGAGGAACCTGCTGGAAAAAGAGTGTCCGGGCGCCCGGAATGGATCCGGGCGCCCGGAGGTCCGGGCGCCCGGAACAGGTCCGGGCGCCCGGGACCAGAGTTTATCCCCTGCGCGACTTCGCCACGTGGAGCATCCTGGTTGGTTGGCCACGTCACACTCCAGGCGCCCGGAAGGGATCCAGGCGCCCGGAACCGCATATAAAAGGAGGGTTGAGGTGCAGCTTCAAAAAAACAATCTTCTAAGCAATCTCCTTGCGACAAGCTGCTAACGACTCGATCCAGAAAGTGCTGTAAACGACACCCCGACAACCCGGAGCTTCAGATTTAGTTTTCTGTTGTCGGTATAATCTTTTACTGCTTTAAATTGTAATTAATCTGTAACTTTCACGAATTATAGTTGTTGCCCACCGGAAGCGATCAAGGATCGCAGGCCTTCGAGTAGGAGTCGCCTTAGGCTCCGAACGAAGTAAATCCCTTTGTGTCTTTGTCTTTATTTTATTCCGCTGCATTTTAATAACTCCGATAGTTTTCCGATAATCGAACAAAATAGCCACGAGCGCTATTCACCCCCCCCTCTAGCGCTTCTCGATCCAACAATTATTGGACTCTTTGACCTCTAATGACCATAAACATCATGTATTAATCTCCCATAAGATTACATACATGTTTACCACTCTTTTGGTCATTTTCTAATGCTTGAAAAACATTTTCAGACCGTATCAATCGACTGCAAGAAGTACCAGTTGACTGCCCCCATGAAAACGAGCTTACAGAGACATTCTGTGCCCGTGAACAGTGTTACCAGTCGACTGGTAACTGTACCAGTCGACTGGTACACTATTCATGAAAAAATCAACCTTTTCTGGCCAACTTCAGAAATACGCCAGAAATTCCACAGACCTCCAAAAATCCCCAAATTTTGTGGAGAGGTCTATTATATCAATATCTACTTGGGAAAAATATATATAAAAATATATCTATCACCAATCCCAAAGATTGACACAAAACACAAAACTAGCTAAAAAATTCAATTGAACCTTGACCTAAAGTCCTAGTTTTGGCTTCCTCTTGATGTATTTGCCCATACTAAACCATAATGCATCACTAGCATTAGTTTATATGGCATCTATACATCAAAAACTAATTTTCATGCAATATGAACCCAATTCATATTTCTATGCATGAAACTCAACTCAATTGTGCCAACCCACTATGTTAGAGACTTAAGTCCGTCTCCTAACCACTTGGCACATTTGATAACCCATCTACCATGGGTCCCAAAGGCTCTTCCTAACCTTAGGAATCTTAACCTTAGTCACCTCCCTTGGTGACTCATCCACTATAGCTAGGTCACTTCGATGCACCTCGGATGACACTTGGCCTACTAAACTCACCTTCTTAACCTAAGACACCTTGTCTTTGATTAATTTCTTCTTGTCCTTAATCTTGGACACCTCATCCTTGCTATAATTATATGCTACCCTAGCATATTCCTTCTTATTGGCCTTGGATGACTCTCCCTTGTCCTTGGTAACACCTCCCATACCAATGTCATGTGCTACCTTAACATTTGACGTCCTTTTGGTCTTGGAAAATATTTTTATGTTTTAAAGGAGTAACTCCCCCTAAAAACATGGTTAAACTTCTATCATTGCACCAACAATGACTTGGGGTTCCTAAATAATTAGGAAAACCAAAACTTGAAGTTTTGAGGTTAAAAATTCAATAATGAAACTAACCTCAACCGAAACTTCACTTTGGTTTTTCTTAACCAAACCATACTTGTTTTCATCATGAAAACTCATGTAGACATTATTTAGAGTATACTTTATCAAGGAAAAATAGTTTTCTATGAAAATACTTCCTATTTTCAAAGATTGACACAAATTTGAAAACTCTTGAAAATTTCAATGTTTTCTCCTAGTTTGTGTCTAACTTTCCAATGATGATTACTATCAAAAGATAGTCTTCACCAAGGTTTTTCAAAAGTATTTTGAAATCATTTTTAAAACCAATATCCAACCACGTTCTTTGGGCTCAATGCACATGACTTGTACATTAGCTTTCCCAATGATTGGAAGACACATAACTATGTGTTTTGATGAACCTAAAACTCAACAAGATGCACTAGATCAACATCTTGAGTTTAGTTCACAATCTTAACATCTCACTTGTATCTAACGTGTATTAAAACACATACAAGTCACCTTATAGTTCTTTGTGAGATGTATATTTGGTCTTGCCCTAAACTAAGGGATCATGCATCTCTATCTAGGCATTGTAAAAATCATGATCATCCATCTAGGATGCCACTTGATATAATCCCTCTTGTTGGGATATTTACCATTTATAATAGATGTCATTTGTCCTTAAATAACAAGGGAATTAAAGTAATGCATGATGTTACATGGCATACATCAAAATAAGCAATTTTCAAAATGAAAAGCAAGCTATAGCTACATGATGTATGTATGACATGACATGGTATTTTTGTATTTTTCATAATAAAATATGAATGCTAAATATAAATATGATGTCATGACATATGATAGGCAAACAAAACATGGCAAGTTAGCATAAATAAAATTTACCTAGATTACCTATCTAAGTATTCTTAACCCTAGCTAACTCAAAATTTAACCCTAAATTGCCCATGATTTTCCATGAAAATGCCAAAACCCAATTTTGACATTTATTTTTCCTTTCTAAATTTGTGTCATTTTAACTTAAACAAATTTCTCAAAGTATGGTACATTTTACTCTTTCCAAGAGTAAATGAAATCAAATTAAAACTTAGATTTGCCTTTTACCTTTTAAGAAAATATCAAAACCCCAACTTGGCATTTCTTATCCTTTTCTAAATGTGTCAATTTAAATTAAGTTCAAAACCTCAAAGTTTGACACATTTCACTCTTCCAAAGAGTGAACATCTTACATTATGACCTAGATTTTTCTTTAATTACTCTAAGAAGATACCAAAATCCCAATTTGGTATTTCTTATGTTTTTCCACATTGCGCCAATTTAATTCAAACATAATTCCTTAAGATTTTCCACATGTTACTCTTTTCCAAGAGTGACAATTTGGATTAAGGTTTACATTTCCCTTAATTCCATAAGAAAATGTCGAATTCCAAATTTGGCATTACTTTTGCTTCTCTCTAGTGTGTCACTTTAAATTAGATTTAACTCCTCAAATTTTGACACATTTTACTCTTTCAAAGAGTAACACTTATCATCCTTTTCATTTTCAAAGGTTAACAATCACCTTGAAAATGCTCTCAAGTGTCAACTTTCCCAAGGTTGGGTTAACTACCTTTTCCATTGGAGTTGACACTCTCTAAACCCATCTAGGGTGTAGAGAATATGTTCATAGGAACCCAATACCTATTGGTGCTCCTTGGATGCTCTAGGTACTCACTAGGGATGACTTCCCTAGATACCTTCCTAAGGACCTTTCTTGGCTTCTTAGAAGCCTTGGTCACTTCCACTAGGTCACTTCTAGGGTTAACTCCCTTTGTAACCTTATTTGTGACTTTATTAGGCCTTTTTGGAGCCTTAGTCACATTGGTCTTGCCAAAAATACTCTTAGGGATTCCTTCCCTAGTATCTTTAACTTGACCTCTAAACCTAGGGTTGGTCCCATAACTATATGGAACCCTATGAAAGGAAGTCACATCCTTCTTGGCTTTAGGTTTATATCCCAAACCTCTATAGCCATTGGATGACTCTTGTCTAGCTTTTCTTAGGTTATGCTCATTTTGACCCCTAAGAATATTTTCCATTCTTGTTAAGGTCCTTTCTAAATTATCAAGTCTTGTCCTCAAGACTTGATTTTCACCCCATAAATCCCTAGATTTTGGTTTTTCATTGAATCCTTGAGCATTTCTATTTTTAGGCATATATCTAAAATCCTTGGTGTTATTGCCTAAGTTGTTATTTACCTTCCTAACCTTAGGTGTGGCAAATCTAGCATGAGGAGGAATATATTTATCCTTAAGGTTATCATGCCTCCTATTCTCATGATAAATAACATTAAGATGATAGGAGTTGTTTCTAGCATGCTTTTTATCATGTGTCAACGGAATGAATTCATTAAATGATACCTTGGTTTTTACATTGGAAGCTCCCTTCTTCTCCCACTTCTTCAAGTACGCCAATTTCATGAGCTCTCCTTTCCTTGGGCACTTTGTGTGGTAGTGACCCCACTCACCACATGTAAAGCACCTAATGTGCTTCTTCTCCTTCTTCTTCTTCCTACAACTCACATTAGTTTCTAAATTAACTTTAGTGAGTTTAGGGTTTACCTCCTTTACCTTCTTGAGTGAAGGACACCTACTCTTGTAGTGCCCCATCTTACCACACTCAAAATATTTGATGCGGTCCTTTGTGCTCTTCTTGGTAGTTGAGGTGGAGGGTTGAGCTTCCAAGATCTCCTCTTCCTCGGATTTCTCTTCTTCCTCTTCACTTGAAGATGTAGATAATTCCACTTCTTCCTCCCTCGAAGATGTGGATGATACCTCCTCATCTTCCTTCTCCTCCTCGAATGTTGAACTTATGTCAACATTCGATTGGTCCTTCTCTTCTTGGACCAATGAGCCCTTCTCCTTGGGCTTCTCCTCTTCTTGGATTTGTGTAGGGTTCTCATGATGGACAATGATCTTTTTCCAAAGATCACATGCACTTGTGTATTCACCTACACTCAAATGGATGTTAGAAGGTAATATATTTAACAAGATTTTTGTTACCTTCTTATCGGCCTCCGCTTGTTCCCGTTGCTCTTCGGTCCAATGCCGAGGTCGGAGGCGTTTACCCTTCTTGTCCGTAGGAGCTTCAAATGGGTCACTCAAGACAACCCATTGGTTCCAATCCATTTGGAACCATGTCTCCAACCGCTTCCTCCAATAATTGAAATCTTCTTTGTCGTACGGAGGTGGAATTCGGATATCCCATCCGAGCGGTCCTTCGGACTCCATCTTCTTCTTCCTCTAGCTTCTTGCTCTCTTGGCGGTTAGTCCGTAGAAGAGCGACCTCGCTCTGATACCAATTGTTGGGACCTTGACGTCCGCTAGAGGGGGGTGAATAGCGGCTCACCCAAATCGTTCGCTTCCTACGTTGTTAGCTTGCACAGCGGAATAATACAAAAATAAACAAGCTAAACAAAATACAAGACAAGAAAGAATGCAAACCAAGCTACACGATCATTTACGTAGTTCGGAGATAAAGATCCTACTCCACGGCGTGTCCGTAAGGTGGACGATCCCTATCCTTCGGTGGATTACTCCCCGGAAGACCTCCGGCTAGCTCAAACTCCTTGTGGGTGGAGAAACCTCACCATAAACTCACCAAGACCTCTTGGACACAAGGAAAACTCTTGAGCACTTGTAGACTACTAATTAGACCTTAACCAAGTCTAATTTCGTCAACCCAAACCAAGCTCCCAAGCTTTGGTTTTATAGCCCGCGGGTTAAAAACCCCGCCTACCAGTCGACTGCTAAAACATGCAGTCGACTGCCCTCTGTAGAAATTCGACCGTTACACCCCAACGGCTCGATTTCACACATTCTGTTCGCTGCCATTCGACTGCCCCAGTCGACTGCACCAGTCGACTGCTAAAACATGCAGTCGACTGCTACAGTACTGCTACAGTAAATCCTAATTCTAGTATTTTACTCCGAGTACAATCTCTCAGCACTCGTCCCTGCCCGACCAACCTAGACCTAGCCTTCTAGCCTCCTCCATCAGCCTTGCGTCCCTCGGATGCCTCCCCATCCTTCACGTCTTGCCTTCTGGAGCTTCCATCGGCCTTGTCATTGTTGTCGGGTCTTCCTTTGCCAAGAGGTTGCGCCTCCGGGACTTCATCCATTGCCAAGTTACACTTGGACTTACGTTGCCAAGACTACATGCTTGGACTTACACCGTCAAGACTCATCTTTGTGTTAGGATCCTTCGTACGGAGGCTAGAGAGGGGGGTGTGAATAGCCGACCCCAAATCGTCGTTTCTTTCTACAAAACGTGTTAGCGCAGCGGAAAATAAACACAGAAACGAAAAGGAAAGAAGACAAACCTCAAACAAACCGATGTAACGAGGTTCGGAGATAAACTCCTACTCCTCGGCGTGTCCGTAAGGTGGACGAAGCCTATCAATCCGTCGGTGGATGAGTCCACGGAGAACCGGCTAATAAATGCTCCTTGTGGGTGGAGAAACCTCGCCACAATACTTGTAACAACAAGAAAGGAGTACAAGGAAAGCAAGAAATAAATACAAACAACAATATGAATGCAACACTCACTTGCCTTCTCTGTCGACCGGAGGCGATGAAGCAGCAACTTCACAACCCAACTGCAGCAGCTGATCGACGACTGGAAGCTCACGCGAAGCTTCGGAAGCGAGCTCAACAAAGCTCAGAACCTCAGAGCACAGAAGCAGAAGCTTCAATCCAAGGAAGAAGAAGAAGAAGTGTAGAAGCTCTCAGCCTCCTTTTATACCGCGAGAAAGAAGCACGAAGAAATCTGCCGCGTTGCGTCGCAGTGCCCCGATCGGTCCACGATCGATCAGAACTCTCCGATCGATGCGGGACCGATCAGGGCTGATCGGTCCCCGCACCGATCAGCCCCTCTGCGCCTCGCTCTGTTCGCCGATTGACTCGATCGGTCACCGATCAGTTATCACACAAGATATCGATGTATCGATCGGTCACCGCACCGATCGAATATTCATGATCACCGGATCGATCACCGATCGATCCACTCATGGTTTTCGCCCAAACCAAGTCCAAACCAACATCCGGTCAATCTTGACTGTTGGTACATTGCGCCTAGCATCCGGTCACTCCCTCCTGCTAGGACTCCCCGCTAAGTGTCCGGTCAATCCCTTTGACCCACTTAGACTTTTCTCTCCGTACCAAGTATCCGGTGACTCCTATGACCTACTTGGACTCCCCATCACCAGATGTCCGATCACCATTGATCCATCTGGATTTTCCCTTGCCCGGCTTCACTCACCAGGACTTTCACCTAGCTTCACTCACTAGGGTTTTCACTTGGCTTCACTCACCAGGATTTCCAATCTGCCTGGCTTCACTCACCAGGACTTCCCAACTGCCTGGCTTCACTCACCAGGACTTTTCCAACTGCCTAGCTTCACTCACCAGGACTTTCTAACTGCCTGGCTTCACTCACCAGGACTTTCACTTTCACCTAGCTTCACTCGCTAGGATTTTCACCTGGCTTCACTCACCAGGACTTTCCACATCCGGTCCAGAGAACGAGCTACCGAGCCCTCTCTGACCACAGTCCGGAGAACGAGCTACCGAGCCCTCTCCGTCTTTCCATGTGCCAAGCTTCCATACTTGGACTTCTCCGTGCCAAGTCTCCATACTTGGACTTTCTCCCGTGCCAAGCTCCCTGCTTGGACTTTTCCGAGTCAGGTCAACTCACCTCGGGTCAACCAGGTCAACCTTGACCACGAGTTGCACCCACAATCTCCCAAGCTTGTATCCTTGTCAAACATCAAGATACAACTTTTCTGTTCACGTCAAACATCGTCAAACATAACTCGTCAAACATCAAAACATAACTCGAGTCAAGTCAATTCGAGTCTGGTCAACCAGGTCAACTTTGACCTAAGGTTGCACCAACACTTTGGACTTTCCTCCTTTGCCAAGATCACACTTGGACTTCCTTGTTATACCTGTATCCTGCACACTCACAATGCATTTCAAATACAACAATAAACCTAACTTAAACCTTTGCCCAAACATCAAAACCTAGGGTCACTAGATTGCTTCAACAGTAACCCTAGGTCCTAGGAGGTGGTAACCCTAGGTTCTAGAAAGTCTTGGCGGGTCATGTACTTTGGACGAAATCCTAGAGTCGGGGACTCTAGTGTTGGTTGCTACTCGGAAAACCTATAGGTTCCACTGTACAAAATTTTTGTACAAAGGTCTGAACCTTTTCCTAGCTACCATGTGTTCTTTTAAATTAAATTTTGGATCGCCTGCGGAACTTAACACGTTTGATCCAAAACTTAATCTATTTGTTCTTTTAGGTTTTGACTTGGATCTCCTGCGGAACTTAACACGTTCGACCCAAGTCTCCTTAAGTTATTAATTCCATTAAATATTAATTTCCATAAAAGGTTCCCAGTACTGACGTGGCGAGGCACATGACCTTCTTGAATATGGGAGCAACCACCACCGACTAGACAAAACCTTTAATAGAAAGCTAATATTTAATTTCCTAAAATAACTTTAGGTTAACCAAAGAGAACAATCAAATCACAAGGAAAAGTAAAAAACAAAAGAACACAACTTCGAAAAAACATATTCGAAATTCTAGAACGTAAGCCTCTTGTATTTGGTATTATTTCCATAAATAACTAGCATGATGCGGAAATAGAAATTACTAGTTATACCTTGTAGAAAAACCTCTTGATCTTCTACCGTATTCCTCTTCTAACCTCGGACATTGTGTGGGCAACGATCTACCGAGATGAGAAACCACCAACCACCTTCTTCTCCTCCAAGCAAGGTTCGACCACAAAAGAAAAGCTTCACCAAGGAGAAAAACCAAAATACTAACCAAGCTCCAAGAGATACTAGCTTTCTCTCCTTCTTCTTCTTCTTCTCCAAGTAGTATCCGGCCACCACAAGAGCTCCAAGGAAGGGAGAGAGGTTCGGCTACCACAAGAGGAAGAGAGGGAGAGGATGGCCGGCCACACCAAGGAACAAGAGAGGGAGAGGAATAATAGATGTTGTGTCTCATGAAGGCACCCTCACCCCTTCTTTTATATTCCTTGGCCTAGGCAAATTAGGAAATTTAATTACAATAAAATTTCCTTAATTTTCCTTGACATGAATTAATTGAGAAAAATAAAACAAAATTTCCCAATTAACTTGAGATGGCCGGCCACATCATTGGAAAACAAAAGAGGACAAGTTTTAATCAACAATTAAAACTTCCTAATTTGTTTTCGGAAATTTTAAAAAATAAAATTTCTCTTTAAAATCTCTTCATGGTTGATAAAGGAAATTTCTATAATTTTAATTTTATCAACATGTGAATAATTTTAAAGAGAAAATAAAACATCTCTCCAATCTATAAATAAGGAAAGAGATCTAATCTCTTTCTTTAATCTTTTGTAGATCTTTTACAAGAGAGATATTTTATTTTAATTCTCTTTAAATTATATCTTCCACATAATAATAAAAATTAAAATTAAATTTCTTTTAATTTAATTTGGCCGGCCCTACTAGCTTGGGTTCAGCTAGGGCCAGCCACCTTATACCTAGGCCGGCCCTAGCTTGTTCCCAAGCTAGCTTGGCGGCCCCCTATGGGTGGGTATAGAAGGTGGGTATAGGTGGGTATAGAACTCTATAAATAAGAGGCTACGATAGGGACCGAGAGGAGGAATTGGTTTTGGTCTCCGATAAAATTAAGCATCCGTGTTACCCCGAACACACAACTTAATTTTATCAATGATAATTCATTCCACTAGAGAACTATCATTGAACTACCGCACCAATCCCAAATTACATTTTGGGCTCCTTCTTATTATGAGTGTGTTAGTCTCCCTGTGTTTAAGATATCGAATGTCCACTAATTAAGTGAGTTACTGACAACTCATTTAATTAATGTCTAAGTCCAAGAGTAGTACCACTCAACCTTATCGTCGTGGACTAAGTCCACTGCAGGGTTTAACATGACAATCCTTATGAGCTCCTCTTGGGGACATTATCAACCTAGTATCTCTAGGACACGTTTCTTCTATAATCAACAACACACACTATAAGTGATATCATTTCCCAATTTATCGGGCTTATTGATTCATCGAACTAAATCTCACCCATTGATAAATTAAAGAAATAAATATCAAATATATGTGCTTGTTATTATATTAGGATTAAGAGCACACACTTCCATAATAACCGAGGTCTTTGTTCCTTTATAAAGTCAGTATAAAAGGAACGACCTCAAATGGTCCTACTCAATACACTCTGAGTGTACTAGTGTAATTATATAGTCAAGATAAACTAATACCTAATTACACTACGACCTTCTAATGGTTTGTTCCTTTCCATTCTGGTCGTGAGCTACTGTTTATAATTTATAAGGTACTGATAACATCATCTTCTGTATGTGACACCACATACTATGTTATCTACAATATAAATTAAATGAACAACTACAAAAAAATGTAGATAATTAGACCAAATGTGATTCTTTATTCATAATGAATGTTTACAAAGCTTAGGCTTTCAGTATACACTCCAACAAGGTGAAAATCCTGGTGGTCGCGGATCAGGAGAAAGTATGGACGGGCCGTGGAGCAAACATCCAGCATGAAGACCTAAAGTCTCAGGCGTTGAGCAAAAGTACAGTCGGTTTGGAGGATCAGTCTGGGAAAAGGTAACTCTCTTGAGAGGAGTAGGTGAGGATGCGTTCGTCGAACAGAAAATAGTAGGCGTCGGTTCTACCTAGGGTTTCCGGAGGAAATCCGAAAGGCAGAACCAGACAGTCTGAAGGCCGTCAAAAGTCATATATTGCTTTACTATTATTTAATATTTGTCTAACTCAGTTTTGCAAGAAAATTAATAATTGTGTAGGGTTATTTTCGTCCTTGATCGGTTGACCGAACCGGGGATCGACCTGCCAAACCTCTAAGTAAGCAGAGTAGATTTCCAAGCCAACTGATCGGGTTCGACCGAAGGATCGGCCAACCGAACTTGGGGTTTAGTCAACCAATTGGTGGATAGGCATTGACGTGATTGGGATGGGTGGATTGGATTAGATAGTCCAACGAGGTCAGCGGGGTCGGTCGACCGAATGACGAGTTCGATCGACTGAATGAAGACTTCTATTCGAGCAACAGAACTTGGACGAGAAGCGGGCTAATTCGGGCAGAATCAATCGACCGATTCAGGGGATCAGTTGACCGATCAGAGTCAGGTCAAACTTGATCTCGAGATCAATGGATTTGGATCAGGTCTGAGGTGGCTATAAAAAGGGGTCTTGTTACGTCACTGTAAGTGCACGATTACGTCGTCAGTAATACAAAAGAGAGAGTGAAGACGATTGAGCACTAGTTAACTTTGCACGGCGAGCTATTTAGACAATCGAAGGTTAATTGAAAAAGAGAGAGTGAAGATAAGAGAGAATGTAAAGAGTAGAGAAAGAGGGAGAGTTGGATTTGGAGATGGATATATTACTAAGATTTTGGTTTCACTATGATGTTAGTTAATGACCCTATGCATTATTTATCTCCTTACCTCCATTCTTATTCACATGTAGAAAGTTACTGGATATCCCCTGCAGTGGACAACCGGTAGGGTAGTTAGATCAACATCCCTTGCAATTAAATAGGAATGATTCCTATGAAGTCCGTTAACGGGATAGCCTGTCACTGACACCTCTCGGTCATACAACATAGGAACACATGCACTACTTAATGAACATAGAGATGATGATTACAATTGACTACGACTACCTACTTCCTTGTAGAAAATTGTTTCTCCTTTCAAGATAATACCCTAGACGTCCGTTAGCGGGATCTGCCTATCACTAGTGTCCCTCGATCATACGATCTAGGACATTCCTCTACGAGATCCACAATCAGTCCACATCTACATGTTTGCACTATTCACACACTTCATCAAACACATAGAAAGCACATCACAAATAGAACATGACATAACACTTTATTGAATAAGGAAATATCCAAATACATAGTTCATACATTCACAATCACATCATAACTACTTCCTACATCTTAGATTTAGAGATCTACTCCATAGCAAAGGAAATACAACCAAAGACGAAGAAAGAAGCAAATTACAACCCAATACAAAGAAGTAGAGAGATGAGAGTGCTTATCCTTGAAGCGTGGTGTCCTTGGAGGTGCTCCCTTGCTCTGGAGGTGGACGGATCGGTGAAGATATGGTTTCTAGGATTCCCCCAAGGAGGAGAACCCTCCTCCAAGAAATGAGGGTGAGCCCTAAGCCAAAGATGAGTGAAAAGGGGAGAAACCCCCTTTTATAGAGCAGGGCACATACACCACACAACCCGTGACACAACCGTGTGGATTCATACGTCCTTACCCGACTTCCTCTTGGGTTGAGTCACACGGCCGTGTGGCTCACACGACCATGGTCTTCTTCGCCTATGGAATGTTGGCACGGGGAGATTTACACGGTCGTGTGGGTCACACGACCGTGGCTTGATTTTCCTCTTATGGGGACATGGGGGTGTGGATTCATATGGCTATGGCCTTCTTTACCACACGACTGTGACATGCACGCCTCTGGAAACTTGGCACGGTCGTGCCATTTGGCACAGTCGGAACATGATTTACTTCGGGATGGCCACACCGCCGTGTGGCCTACACGACCCAAGCTTGATTTCTTCTGCTCTCGTATGTGTTTTTACTCCATTTTCGCTCCACATGCGTTCTGTCAATCAAAATATGCAAAGAGCAAATCACCGAACAGAATATAATGGAAGTATGACATTATCATAAAATAGAGTGTAATAAATATAGATTATGCTAATGAAATACAAGTAGATGTGCGTCAAAATATGATTAAAAGTGTATATAATCTATGTACATCAGGTCTCGGCCAGCACTTCAAAAAAAGCGAATTTAGAACTACTTATGCTCCTGTGTGTTGCTCCAAAGCGCTTCAACAACATGCAACTGTTGCTCCAACAATCAACGAACTTCTAGTTACTCTTTTATTATTGGTAACACAGTTTCTTTTCATTATTTTTAATACGTGTACTTGCATATCTGTAAAGCCTTTACGAATTGATAGTGGATTGCCCAATGTAAGCGATCAACGATGGCGAGCTTTGGAGTAGAAGTCGTCACAGGCTCCGAATTAAGTAAAACCAAAGGCATCAACTTGGTGTCTGTTTTACTTGTTCTTTATTTTGCTATGTTTACTTTATGTTTTTCGAAAAATGATAAAGCCACGAATGTTATTCACCCACCCCTCTAGCACGTCTCGATCCTACATAATATAAATACTATGTTTCCCCTCTCTTCCTTTTCCGTTAATGAATCTTTGCTCATCCCATCTAAACAGAGGGTTAGGGTTTAGTATAAATGCTTCTTATTTCCGTCTATAGTTGAGTTCGTTGTCACGTAGTAGATTGATAGAATTGGGTAAGAATTATGTATACTTTGTAATGTGATGGGTAGGATTATGAATTTCACCTTGTACAGAATAATATGTATACTTTGTAACGCGATAGATTTTAGACAGTCAGCGCTTCTTAATTTATCTAACGGTTGATAAAAATTATTCATAAGACCATACTAATACCTAATTCATTATTTTAAATATGTATGCTTCGACCCCACTCCCTGTGCCCAACTAGAAGCTCATTCGCCCTTCACAATTGGATAAATTATATCCAAATTAATAAAGGATAGAATTGAATGTCTGGATTTTATTCCAAACTCTATGTAAATAATTTATTTGTGACAATCCAAACAACAAAATTAACTTCTTTTTTGTTTTTTTTGCATAATTATACTTTTCTTTAAATCTTCTATTCCTTTCATCGATTTGTATTTTGAAAGTTCGGTTGGATTTTCTGTTTTTATAAAATGAATAAAGACACTTTTCGTAATTTCAGGAATGAGATTTTCTTTTCATTCTTAATTTTTAAATATTTACCTCAGCGAAATTGAAGCGACAGTGCTGGTGCACCATGAGTTTTAAATGAAAAATTATTACTCCCAAAATTATAACAGCTGAGTGCTCGAGTCCGTTATGCCTCCCAAAGCTGCTGTTTCATTACAAAGCGGATCGCTAGCTTTCTGATTCCACTGGCGCAAGTTAAAGTAGATGCTCCCAAAATGGTCCATGTCACTTTAGTTTGTTTGCGTCCTGCACCATTTACAATCGCCCAGAGGATTTCTGTACCGATGAGTGTCAATAAAAACCCTAATCATCCAAATTGTGTAGGCAAAAGCCCAGCAGGTCCCAATGATGGGAAGAGAGAGAGGATCGAAAGCAACTCATCATATTGATCGGATGAATGGGCAGACAATGCCACAGTATGATCAGCGTGCAGTGCTAAGGAAGTAATTGTAATCATTAAACACGAAGTGCTTAAGTTGGTCCAATTAATTAGTGTGGTTTTGAAAACACTGCTCAAAAGATGTCCTATAATAAATCTCTTGTGGCATTTGCACAAGAGGAGAATGACAAGGTAAAATAGAAATGGAACCCACACATCTGCACCCTCTTTCATGGATCACATGGTTTGTAGGTTGGTCCCCCACAACAAAGCTGCAAGACCTACGGTTAAATCTCCTCCAACTAATTCACATCCCTACTCGATATCATCTTCCACCTCCAAAATGCAATGTGGAAACATGGTTTAACAGTAAAAAAAGAATTCCACATCGACCTTTCTTTCATGGTCATGAATCCTGCTCGTATCATTATTTTTATTCATGTAGAGCAAACTTCACTTTGATTGTGCTTCTGCATCCTGACATCCTCCCATCTCTCCCTCTCTCTGACCCTCAACTCATCCTTCTTTGCACATTGAGAAACCATATTCTTTTTGCTAGCTTTTGGCTCATGGAGTAGTTGGAGAGTTCTCTTACATTAATACCTTCTTCTTTTGGTATCTGAGGGCGAGACAGATGCAAAGAGGACACAGCCTTGAGCTCCTCTAATCATTTCGGTTTTTGATGGTCTTCAAAGTTGCAAGTCCTACTTCTCCACTTCTTGAGAGCACTGTTTTGTCAAGCTCAGTCTCATTACCATAAAATGAGAAGAGGATCTTCAAACTGGGTCCTTCTTCTGCTCTCGTTTCTGGTTCTCCATGTCTCATTGTCAAATGAGCAGGAAGACTCAACAGCTCCCATGCTGAGAGCAGAGCAAGAAGCTCTATATTTGTTGATTCAAGACCTGGTTGGAAAATGGTGGAATGGTTCAGAGCTGTATCCAGATCCCTGTGGGTGGACTCAGATACAGGTTCCAGGCATACAAATTTCCATATTTTTTTCGCCCGTCCTCCTTTGTGGAAACTTCTTAGGACTGTTTCTGTGTCTAAATGCAGGGAGTTTCATGCGATGTTTACGACGGAAAATGGCACGTCACTGGCTTAACCTTCGGCTCAATCCTAGACGGCTCTCTTGAATGCTCAGAGGATGCATCCTTAAGTCCTCTTCTTTTTGAGTTCGAGCATCTGAAGAGCCTCTCCTTCTTTGGTTGCTTCCTCTCTTCACACCACAAGACCTCCATCCCCTCCAGCCACTGGGAGAAGCTTGCTCCAAGCTTGGAGACGCTGGAGTTCAGATCAAATCCAGGCCTCGTTGGAGAAATCCCTGCCAGCATCACCCGGCTCACCAAATTGCAATCTCTGGTGCTGGTTGACAACTCTTTATCTGGAAATTTGCCTCAAGAACTCGGCCATCTCGTGCAACTCAAAAGATTGGCACTTGCAGGAAGCCATTTCTCTGGTCAAATTCCAGCCTCCATCGGAAGCAAATTAAGTGAGCTGTTGATCCTCGACATGAGCAGGAACTCCCTGACTGGCCCTCTTCCCTCGTCGCTCGGCGCGATGAGTTCGCTTCTAAAGCTAGACCTGAGTGACAACTTCCTCCATGGCAGCCTCCCGCAAGAGCTCGGACAGCTGCAGTGCCTCACTCTGCTTGACCTCAGGGGCAACAAATTCTCACATGGCCTCCCTCAAGCACTTCACGACATGGCCTCACTCCAAGACTTGCTTTTGTCCAACAACCCGTTGGGCGGAAACTTGATGGGAACTGACTGGGGAAGGCTCACAAATCTCTCTACGTTGGACCTCTCCAACACAAATCTGAGTGGAGAGATTCCGGAGTCAATTGTGAGGGTGAAAAGGTTGAGGTTTCTTGCACTGGATAACAACAACCTCTCTGGCTGTGTGCCCACCAAGCTTGCCGATTTACCTGACCTCACTGCTCTCTATCTCAACGGCAACAATTTGGCAGGGGAGCTCAAGTTTTCTGAAGCATTCCACAGAAGGATGGGAAGGAGGTTTGCTTTCGGTGGGAATCCTCACAGTTCAGTGGGACGATATTGCAAACAGGAGAAATCAGCAGGTTCTCAAGGCAAGGGAAAGGGAAGGATCATGGATGATCAAAGTTCGAGCGTGTTGACTTCCCTTAGTTTTCCAGCTTCTTCAATTAACGTTTGGTTGGGGGTAGCTGTTCAAGAGCTGTTGGTTGTGATTGCTTTGATCTTATTATTATAGATACTTTGATTATGCATCGATCTACACTTGCATGTTTTTTTTTTTTTTTGTTGATTCATAGTCCAATTTGAGGATTCAACCTAGTTTGCTTGATTCATGTGTGAGTTTTTTACGCACTAATCTTCACTTGGGGAGGTACTCAAACTTACACGAGATTTTCCCATAATCTCAAAAAAAAAAAAAAAAAAAAAATTGTGAATGCTTTTGTAGAACTATGACAATTATTGTATGAAGTCTGACCGATGCTCATTGCTCTATATGGATGCAAATGCCACTTAGAAAATCAACTTTGCATTTAAGTGAAGGACACAAGAATTAATGATCAAGCTGGAATTTTCAGTGATAGTGAGCAGATCTCCAAGGAAAATTAAAAATATTTATTTAGCTAACACATTTTCCTTTTTTGACTATATTAATTGTATGTTACCCTACTCACCCCGGCAACCATGGACATATATTGTTGTGATAAATTGAATTCAAAGATAGCTTATGGGATCATAATATTAATAAAAATTTTAGTTAACTTTACTATCTACTATTAAAATTTTGATATTGTTAAAATAAATCTTAATTAAATATGTATTTATTTTATTCTAAAATTCTTTTAAGTTTTAATGAGAAAACAAATAGTATTAGCATAACTCTGACATGAGTAATATTTTATAATATTAAATACTAAAAGTAAAATTTTAAAAATTAAATGTAACTATGGATAATGATGCGCTGATAATGAGGGGTCACCTCCGTGGTCACGATGGAGGTCAAAAGAGGTCAAAGTCAAGATGGTCAATGCGTATATGACATCGTCTGGTCGGGCGAAGCATGTCTCGACCGGGAAGAAGGCTTCGACCCGTCGTCACCTTCGACACAGGGAGAAGTCAAACGACCGACGCTCAATGAAGACAATGTGCAGAAGTCGCCCAAGCAGCTTCCCCGCTCGGCAAGGCGCCAGGATTCGACATTGGCGGACGGAACTTCGGCCGAGCGGCTACCCCGCTCGGTCGGGTAGCCGAGCTTGACATCAACATAGTTCAAATTCTGCCGAGCGGCTACCCCACTCGGCCTAGTAGTAGGTCTCGGTAGTGGCAGAGTGGAACTTCAGTCGAGTGGACACACACGGGAGTAGCAAGGTTTTGACCAACCAAACGGGACATTAGAGTGACGAGATTCCGGCCGAGCGGCCAACCCGCTCGGTCTAGCAATACACTCCCTCTAATATCCAACAACATCCTTTGGGTGTTGGTGCCGCCGACATTGAGCATGGACAACCAGAAGATCGTACGGTGGAAGCTTTCACTGTGATTTCAGAGATATGCTCAGGCCGTTAATGTACCGTGTCAGGGACACTTTACTAACAAGTCTTTTCAGAGAAAACTTTGAGAAGCGTGCTTGTCTTGGGAAGCATGCACGTGCACTACCGGAACTCTATATAAAGGGGGATCCAAGTATCGGCGGAGGTATGCGATATTCACTGTTTGTGCTACAGTCTTCTTGTTGCTTTACTTTCCACTTCATCGTCGGTGACTGACTTGAGCATCGAAGGGCCAACGACAATGGAGGAAGAGGGAGAGTAGAGAGGAAGAGATGAGGAAGAAGAAGGAGTGAATGAGCACACAATTGCATTCACTTGCAATCAAGTGGCCACCCACTTCATGGAGAGGTTATAAACCTCGATGGGATACCAAGAGTCATGACTCTTGGTCTCCCTCATGAGATGGCATACACATAAGCCAACCTTGATGATGTGGAACATCATCATTGGCCCACCTTATGCCAACACACAAATGATGTGGCATTGGTCAAGTCAAACTTGACCTTTCATCTTCCCCTCAAGTCAAGTCAAACTTGACTTCTTATCTCCCATGGTTGATCAAATCTAACCATTGATTCAAGTCAATTTGATTTAATGAATCTCTATTCATTGAATTAAATTGACTCAATGAGTCCAAGTCTAAATTAGACTCATTTAACACATGAATCAAATTGAGTCTAACTCAATTAGTTTAATTTGGATTACTCTTAATCCAACTTGGTTCATCACATGAACCTAATCCTCTTGGTTCATCAAATGAACCTAATCTCCATCTAATTGCCCTTTGTGTGTGATCCTATAGGTTCTTGTAATGTTGGCAATGCTCCTAAACCCATTTAGAAGCATAAGTAATGAGCGGTATCTAGCAACACATCATTACCACCCAAGTTACAAGAATGTTGAGATCCAACATCACCTTTGTGACTACTAATTGTGACTCTCACAATATGTGACAATGCCCTTCTATCCTTGACATCTAGATTGACCAATGTGAGACATAGTCCGTGTCATCCTCTAATCAATCTAAATCTTGAACTCCAAGTAGACTCACTTTAATCAAATAAGCTCAATATCTCATATTGACTCATTTGGGCATGGTCATGCACTTAGTGGTCTCACTCTATCAAGAATAATGATGTCACTCCCGTCATATAGGAGGGATAGATCCCATCTGTATCACTCACATCCCTCAGCATAATTTGTTACATACCCAGTAATCGCCTTTATGGTCCACCCAGTTACGGGTGACGTTTGACGAAGCCAAAGTATGCAACTCCTTATGTAGGGAACCATGGTGACTTCAGGTCCAAGGACTAATAGTTATATTAATAGTCATATGAGAAGGTATATGACACTCATATAATGATCCATGATACTTTCTCATGGCGGGTCATTCAGTATACATTCTCCAATGCATACCTATGTATCAACTTGATATTTCTATATCCATGACTTGTGAGATCAAGTCATCAAGTTGACCTACATGCTAGTCTCGTCGTATTAACATTGTCCCTGAATGTTAATACTTGACTAGGAATGATTAAGAGTAGTGTTCTCTATATCATCTCACTATCGATTCAACCAATCGATTGATATAGATAAGAACCCTCTACTCAAGGATGATATTATACTTAGTTATTTGGCACCAATACAAGTAAGTATAATAACCATAATGAAATGCCTTTATAAATATATAGGAATATGATACATTAAGTCCATACAACAATCATCATATGATTTACTCTAGGGCTCTAACTAACACTTCTTATCATGAGTGTGTTAGTCTCCCTGTGTTTAAGATATTGAATGTCCACTAATTAAATGAGTTACTGACAACTCACTTAATTAATATCTTAGTTCCAAGAGTAATACCACTCAACCTTATTGTCATGTCGGACTAAGTCCACCTACAGGGTTTACATGACAATCCTTATGAGCTCCTCAAGGGGGTATCATCAATCTAGATTACTAGGGCACAGTTTCATTCTATAATCAACAACACACCATATAAATAATATCATTTCCCAACTTATTGGACTAATTGATTTAACGAACTAAATCGCACCATTTGATAAATTAAAAAAAATAAATATTAAGTATGCGTGCTTGTCATTATATCATGATTAAGAGTATACACTTCCATAATAACAGAGGTCTTGTTCTTTTTAACAGTCAGTATAAAAAGAACAACCTCAAATGGTCCTGCTCAATACACTCAGAGTGTATTAGTGTAATTTTATAGTCAAGATAAACTAATACCAAAATATACTACAATCATTTCAATGGTTTGTCCTATTCCATCTTGGTTGTGAGCAACTATTTATAATTTTTAAGGAACTGATAACATAATCTTCTGTGTGACACCACACACCATGTTATCTTCAATATAAATTAAATGGACAACTACACTTAGCATATAAATGTAGATATTTGACTAATATGATTCATATTTCAAAATAAATGTTTGTACAAAAAGTTAGACTTTTAGTATACACTCTAACATATGACAACTTAGCAATTATAGCACATACGTACATAGATTCTGAAATTTCTACTCCATAGTCTTTAAGTTTTGAAACTATCACTTGTAGGTTATGAATTTAGATCTATTAGAGGAGAATTATCATCTAGCTTAAACTCAAAATATTTTTTTAACAAGAAACTTATCTGATCCTTGTTTTTGAGTGGCATATTCACATTCCAAAGTTGTCTAAATCTCTCTTGGATTCTTCATCGCCATGAACAAATCATAGAGCATGTTTGAAAGTATGTGGAGGATGTGACCCCTACATAACACGTCATCCTCCTCTCGCTGGGCCCGTTGCTTCCTTAATTCTTTCGAATCATCCTTCGTGGGTGGTGGAATTGCAGGAAGATCAAGGTTGAGCACGTAAGCGACCTGCAATGCGTTGAGAAAGAATATCAACTTGTCTTTTCATCGGTTGAAATTTGTTCTTGTCCCATCAAGCCTGTCTAGTTTGACAAAGTCTTGATTCATAACATTGATGGCAGATTCTTGAGTGGACTCCATGGTTATAAATAAATAAACTCTTTAAGATTGTAGTAGAAAAGTCCTTTTAAGGGGCTTTGGCAAAGATCAAGGTCAAGGCCCAAAGTTGAGATGCTAAACCCGAAACAATCTAAGGCGTGTAATTACTTTTCTTAAAGAGTTGATTTCCTCCACTATCTTGCTAGACCGGATTATAATGAGCAATCTCTTCTAGGATATAATAGATTCTCAAACAACAAAGTAGCAAGTTCTTTGGTTGTTTGTACAAGAATAGAGAATGATTGTAGTTAGTCTAACATGACCAAGAACACTTATTTATAGAGTTCTTTCAATTAGCCATGAAAGAGCACAACTATGTAGGATCGAGATGTGCTCTAAAGGGGGGGGGGTGAATAGAACTCGTGACTTTATCACTTTTCAGAAAACACAAAGTAAACGCAGCAGAATAAAGAACAAGTAAAACAAACACCAAGTTGACACCTTTAGTTTTACTTCGTTCGGAGCCTGTGATGACTCATACTCTAAGGCACGCGATCGTTGATCACTTTCTTTGGGCAATCACTATAGATTCAAAAATAAGTACAGATATTAAGTACAATTGCAATATAATAAAGTTACTGACAATAATAGAAAAAGTTGTTTGTCGATTGTCGGAGTAGCGTAGGAGAGAGCAGCAGTTATTTTTTCTTGATCTTGGAATTCTTGTTCCGAAGCTGCTGGTCGACCCTCCTTTTATAGTCGAGACATACCTAATCCAGATCCACTGATCTCAGGATTAGTCTTTAACTCGATGTTGATCAGTCAACAAATCCAGGTGTTCGATCAACCGAACCTTTTGAACCTGCCCAACTTCGTATCGAGATTCTGGCGCTTGGATAAGAGTCTTCGTTCGGTCGACTGATCCCACTGTTTGGTCGACTAATCCCCAACTCATATAGTCTGATCAACTCGGCTCGACCACGTCGACGCCTATCCACTGTTCGGTCGACTAAACCCCAGGTTCGGTCGATTGATCTTTCGATTGAACCCGATCAGCTGGTTCAAAATCTACTCTTCTTGCTTGGAGGTTCTGTCAACCGATCCCTGGTTGGATCGACTGATCAAGGACGATACTAACCTTGCACAATTATTAGTTTCTCTACAAAATAGAGTTAGACAAATAGCACATAATAGAAAAGCAATATATGACTTTGGACAGCCTTCGGGCTGTCCAGTTTTGACTTTTGGATTTCCTTTGAAAACTTTAAGTCGAACCGACGCCTACTGTTCTCTCTTCAAGGAATACGCCCTCACCTACTCCTCTCAAGAGAGTTTACCTTTTGTCAGACCGATCCTCCAAACCGTCTCGACTTTTGCTCAGTGGCTGAGACTTCAAGTTTTCATGCTGGACGTCCGCTCCACGACCCGTCTAGACTTTCACCTGGTCTGCGACCACCAGGATTTTCACCTAGAGTCCCTTACTATAGGATTTCACCCAAAGTACATGACCCGTCAAAACTTTCCACCTAGAGTTACCACCCCCTAGGATCTAGAGTTATCTCTCCCTAGGGTTTTCCACCTACCTAGTATCTACTAAGACTTTTGTCTAAACACACTTATGACTTTCCTGCAAGCTCAATTACACTTGTTAGATAACAAGACAATTTAATTTTAAATACTTTGTCATTATCAAAACATAGGTTTGATCGTCTGATACTCACTGCACCAACAAACTATTCATTAGTCATATTGGTTCACAAAAGGACAACCATTCACAATGAAACCATTGGTCATAAAGGGATGCAATTGTTTACATGTTAAACATTATTTACAATGGAAATCGTTGATTAAACAGGGATGCAACTTTTCAAAATATAAACTAATCCTCAACAAGGGTCGGCTTAGCTCTTTTCTAAGCCTCTTCAACTAGATTACTAATCTCTCACTACAAGAAAAAAGTCCTATTGTGACATTTTCTTAATGACATTTATTTAAAAATGTAATTATAACTATATTTTAATGACACTTATTAAAATAGATTAACTTTAAAAATAAAATATCTAATTAGACTTTTTATAGTGACAAATTTTATAAATGTCATTATACTTATAAATTAATAAGCATATTAATTTTATAAGAGTTGATTTTTTTTACCCTAAATCATTAATACACCGTCTCCTTCTCTGCACGCTGTCTTCTTCCTCCCTACACTGCAGCGTTGCTTCCTTCCTCTCCAGATCGCAGCGTCGTCTCCTTTCTCTATGCAGCAATCAAGGATTTCTTTGCGGAAAGGTAACTTCAACAATTTATTTCTTCTTCAGCAAAAAAGAAAATATTCCCTCGCCGACGAGGAGGCACAGAGCGTCAGCCACTTGAAAGATGGCAGGGAAGGAACAAGCGTCGGCTGCTCATGAGGCAGCCGTTGCCTTGCCAGGCAACGAGCAGCCGCTTCTCGTGTGGCAGGTTCACGAGCGGTCTCATACGAAGCGGCCATTGCTTCGCCAGGCAACGAGTCGTTGCTTGGTGTGCGGTCAATTCGAGTGCGACCACGTTGTTGCTAGGCATGGTAGCGGTCATGAACGCATCACTGCCCGACGAACAACTGTGCGTTGCTGCCTCGCCGAGTAGTGATTGCTCACAAGACAGCCATGAATGCCTCAGGCTTCTGCATGCATGCGCCCGATTTTTTTTTTTTTTCAAATCGTTAGCCACCATGCATGCATGTGTCTGATTAGTTTTTTTATCAGATTAAGCCAATGGTGACAACATACTTGCATGCAAAGTTACTATTTAAGTTATTAATAGCTATAGAAATTTTGATATATAAGATCTTCTTGAATTTATGACTTGACTGAATATCTGAGAAAGTATTTAATTGTGTTTGATGCTCAATTTTAAAATAACTATAGAATCATTGTTTAATTAAAACTTCTCATAATTATACCATGCTACTTGTGATATAATTTTTCCCCCAAATTTAACTAGTTATGCAACTCTATTATACAACTGATTATGGATCTTATCTCTTATATTAGATAGTTATGACAATATTAGTATTTAGTGGATTTTTTAGTACACCCCATGCATTTTTAATATTTGTATGTTATACTTATTTTAACAAGTGTTTTTTTGTAGAATTATTATGGATAAGAGTTGGATGTTTTTACCAAGACAAACCATGGAATATAAACCATGGAATATAGAAATGGAGTTGAGAGTTTCTTACATTTTGCATTTGCTAATGCAAACATAAATGGAATGATTTTATGTCCTTGTACACGGTGTAAAATTGGTATATTTGTTTCAAGAGAAATTGCCTATGATCATTTGACGGTCGATGGTTTTATCAAAGGTTATACTCACTGGATAGCTCATGGAGAGATAGCATGTAGTGCATCTATAAACTCTACTTTTGTTCCATCACAAAAGGATGCAGATGATATGCATGGTTTAGTTTATGAGATATTTGGGATGCCAGAGCATAATGATAATATACTTAGCACACCAGAATTTGAAAATGATAAGGAGATTCCAATTGAAGAGGCTGAGAAATTCTATAAATTAATTGATGATTCACAAAAAGAATTATATCCAGGTTGCAAGAAATTCTCAAAACTTGCATTTATTATTCGTTTGCTTCACTTAAAGTGTCTTGGTAAAATTACGAATAAGATTTTTGATATGCTTTTAGATTTGTTGAGAGAAGCATTTCCTAATGCAATGAATGATTTGCCTAAGTCATACTATGAAGCAGAGAAATTGATGAAGCAATTAGGACTTGGTTATGAAAAGATTGATGCTTGCCCTAATGATTGCACTTTGTTTTGGAGGTTGGATAAAGAAAGAATTCAATGTAAAACATGTAATGAGCTCAGATGGGAAACATCTGAAAATGATCCTACTGGTGAGAAGAGAAAAATCTCACGTAAGGTTTTATGGTATTTTCCAATAAAGCCTAGATTACAACATTTGTTCATGTCATCCAAAACAGCATCCCATATGAGATGGCATTCTGAATCCCGCACAAAGGATGGTTACATGCGGTATCCAGCTGACTCCCCAGCTTGGCAAACATTTGACCATAAGCACCCAGAATTTGCAAAGGATCCTAGAAATATAAGGCTTGGTTTAGCATCAGATGGATTTAATCCATTCAAAAATATGAGTACAACACATAGTACGTGGCCGGTTATTTTAATGCCATATAATCTTCCACCATGGATGTGTATGAAGCAACAATACTTTATGTTGTCGCTATTGATACCTGGCCCAACTGCTCCAGTAAATAATATAGACATCTACTTGCAACCACTTATTGCATATTTGAAAGACTTATGGGAGATAGGAGTTCAAACATATGATGCATCAACTAAACAAAATTTTCAATTACATGCAGCATTACTATGGACAATAAGTGATTTCCCTGGATATGCCATCTTATCAGGATGGAGTACTAAAGGACAACTTGCATGCCCAGTGTGTCACAAGTTTACACATTCACAATGGTTAAAAAATGGTGGAAAATATTTCTATATGGGTCATCGTAAGTTTTTAAATAGTGATCATGCATTTCAGAAAAATGCTCAATTTTTTGATGGCACAAAAGAATATGGAAAACCACCACCCAAACTATCAGGAAGCATGGTGATAAATGAGTTGAAAATTTCTAAATTTACATTTGGGAAAACAATTAATGATAATTCAGCACTACCATTCAATTGGAAAAAATTCAGTATTTTCTTTGATTTACCGTATTGGAAAGATAATGTGATACGTCACAATCTTGACTTTATGCATATTGAAAAGAATGTATGTGAATCTATTTGTGGGACATTGTTGAATATGGAAGGAAAAATGAAAGATAATCTTAAAGCACGACTTGATTTACAAGAAATGGGGATAAGATCATCACTTCATCCTATTGAGAAAGGACAAAAGAAAGTTTATTTACCTCCAGCATCTTTTTCAATGGGAAAAAAAGAGAAGGGTATATTTTGCAAGGTCTTAAAAAAAATTAAAGTTCCAGATGGCTATGCATCCAACATATCACGATGTGTTCAAATGAAACCGCCAAAATTAGTTGGTCTAAAAAGTCATGATAATCACATTTTGATGCAACAATTGTTGCCAGTCGCACTATGAAAAACTTTATCTAAATCAATTCGGATTCCTTTGATTAGATTAAGTAGATATTTTCGAGAGTTATGTTGTAAAGTAATTTCTCCTACGGATATGGTTAGTCTGACGAGAGATATTGCAGTGATCCTATGTGAATTGGAAAAGATTTTTCCTCCCTCATTTTTTGACATAATGGTTCATCTAACTATTCATTTAGCTACTGAAGTACAACTTGCCGGGCCAATTCACTACCGTTGGATGTATCCAATTGAAAGGTAATATATAAATCTTGTTGATGTTATTTTATTTAAAATATTTTATTTGATAAATAATATAAATTATTGTGTTTTTGACTTAAGGTCCTGGGGACATTGAAGTCTTATGTTCGAAATAGAAGTAGGCCGGAAGGATCTATTGCTGAAGGGTATTTAGCTGAGGAATGTTTGACCTTCTGCTCTTTATATTTAGCAGATTATGTAGAGACAAGATTTAATCAATCATCAAGAAATGATGATATAAATATTGAATCAACATTCTCAATATATATCTTTAACATCTCTGGTTATGCACTTGGAAAAGTCATTGCAACTAAGTTTGATACTGAGATATTAAAGAAGGCACATCAATATGTGTTATTTAATTGTCATCACGTACAATCTTATGTAGAGTATGTTTTTATATAAATCATGGTGTTTAGATATATAACTATTTAAGTCATCATTATATACAAAATTAATATTATTAATTTGCAGTGAACACCGAAGAATTATGAGTCTTAGTCATTCTCATCTTCCACCACACCAAATTGAGCGTATACATAGTGAAACTTTTGCCTTTGCTAATCATGTAAGTTGTATTGTAATAGTTATTAAAAATATATGTTACAATTATTTTCAAATATAATTGATTAAGTATTTCTTGTATGATAGATTGAAAATGCAAATCTTATAGAAGATGATCCGGTGTCAAATGATTTGAGATTGTTAGAGTGTATACTAAAAGCCTAGCTTTTGGTATAAACATTTATCTAGAAATAAGAATCACATTGGTCAAATATCTACATTTATGATAAATGTAGTTATTCAATTAATTTATATTGTAGATAACATGGTGTGTGGTGTCACACACAGAGGATCATGTTATCAGTACCTTATAAATTATAAACAGTAACTCACGACCATAATGGAAAGGAACAAACCATTGGAAGGTCGTAGTGTAATTAGGTATTAGTTTATCTTAACTATATAATTACACTAGTACACTTAGAGTGTATTGAGTAGGACCATTTGAGGTCATTTCTTTTATACTGGCTTTATAAAGAAACAAAGACCTCGGTTATTATGGAAGTGTGTACTCTTAATCCTAATATAATAACAAGCACATATATTTGATATTTATTTCTTTAATTTATCAATGGGTGAGATTTAGTTCGATAAATCAATAAGCCCGATAAGTTGGAAAATGATATCAGTTATAGTGGGTGTGGTTGGTTATAGAAGGAAATTTGGTCGTAGTAATCTAGGTTGATAATGTCCTCAAGAGGAGCTCATAAAGATTGTCATGTTAAACCCTGCAGGTGGACTTAGTCCGATATGATAATAAGGATGAGTGGTACTACTCTTGGACTTAGATATTAATTAAATGAGTTGTCAGTAACTCACTTAATTAGTGGACATTCGATATCTTAAACACAGGGAGACTAACACGCTCATAATAAGAAGGAGCCCAAAATGTATTTTGGGATTGGTGCGGTAGTTCAATAATAGTTCTCTAGTGGAATGAATTATTATTGATAAAATTAAGTTGTGTGTTCGGGGCGAACACGGGATGCTTAATTTTATCGGGAGACCAAAACCAATTCCTCCTCTCGGTCCCTATCATAGCCTCTTATTTATAGAGTACTATACCCACCTATACCCACCTTCATACCCATGTTATAGGGGTCGGCCAAGCTAGCTTGAGGATCAAGCTAGGGCCGGCCAAACCATTGGTTCATGGGTGGCCGGCCCTAGCTTGAACCCAAGCTTAGGTGGCCGGCCCTATTTAATTTAAAAAGAATTTTAATTTTAAAATTTTCTTATGTGAAATATATAATTTATTGAAGAGATTAAAAATTAAAATATCTCTTTTATAAGTCTCTACAAAAGATTAAAGAAAGAGATTAAATCTCTTTCCTTATTTGTAGATTAGAAAGGATATTTTATTTCTCTTCTTTATAAATTATTCACATGTTGAAAAATTAAAATTATAGAAATTTCTTTTTATAAACCAATCATAAAAGGGATAAAATTATTGGAGAAATTTTTTATAAATTTCGGAGACAAATTAGGAAGTTTTAATTAATTAAAACTCTCCTTGTTTTGTTTTTAAAGTGGCCGCCATTGTGTTTAAAAGAAGAAAATTGTTTTAATTAAAATAATTTTTCTTTACATGGAAAAAGAATTAAGGAAATTTTGTAATTAAATTTCCTAATTTGCCTAGGCCAAGGAAGATAAAAGGAGAGGTGAGGGTGCCTTCATGGGAACAACCTCTATTATTTTCTCCTCTTTTTTCCTTGGTGTGGCCGGCCATCCTACCTTTCTCTTCTCTTGTGGTGGCCGAAACTTATCTCTTGCTTGGAGTTCTTGTGGTGGCGGATACTAATTGGAGAAGAAGAAGAAGAAGGAGAGAAAGCTTGTATCCCTTGGAGTTTGGTTGGTGTTTTGTTCTTCGTCCTTGGTGAAGCTTCTTTGTGATTGGCCGAACCTAGCTAGGAGAAGAAGAAGGTGCTTGGTGGTTTCTCATCTCGGAAGATCGTTGCCCACACAACGTCCGAGGTTAGAAGAGGAATACGGTAGAAGATCAAGAGGTTTTTCTACAAGGTATAACTAGTAAATTTTATTTCCGCATCATGCTAGTTATTTATGGAAATAATACCAAATACAAGAGGCTTACGTTCTAGAATTTCGAATATGTTTTTTCGAAGTTGTGTTCTTTTGTTTCTTTCTTTTCCTTGTGATTTGATTGTTCTCTTTGGTTAACCTAAAGTTATTTTAGGAAATTAAATATTAGCTTTCTATTAAAGGTTTTGTCTAGTCGGTGGTGGTTGCTCCCATATCCAAGAAGGCCATGTGCCTCGCCACGTCAGTACTGGGAACCTTTTATGGAAATTAATATTTAATGGAATTAATAACTTAAGGAGACTTGGGTCGAACGTGTTAAGTTCCGCAGGAGATCCAAGTCAAAACCTAAAAGAACAAATAGATTAAGTTTTGGATCAAACGTGTTAAGTTCCGCAGGCGATCCAAAATTTAATTTAAAAGAACACATGGTAGCTAGGAAAATGTTCAGACCTTTGTACAAAATTTTTGTACAGTGGAACCTATAGGTTTTCCGAGTAGCAACCAACAATTGGTATCAGAGCTAGAGTTTTGCCTCTGTGTATTTGGTATTAGTTTAATTATGCACATGTCATACATAATTTAGGCAGGTTAATAGTAGGATGTGCTAACTTTGTGGATGCAGGATCCAACTATTATGGCTTATAGTTATTATGTGTGTGATTGGACCCTTGGACATGTCAAGGGCATTTTATTGTGTGTGCATGATTGTATTATAAAATACAGCAGGAGCTGTATTTAGTTTTATTAGGATTTTATTTTTGATCTAGATACATGTACATTCCTTTTATGGAATATAGGATCAAAAATGTAAAATTCTATTTATGTCGCGGATCTAATCTTGCAAAGCGTGGAACCTTCTGAGACCAGAGGCGCAGCGGAACTAGGAGCAAGATGGATGCGACAGCTAGACCCGGTAGCGGTGGCCAAATATGGCAGCAGCTTGGGATGACAACACACGGAGGACAACTAGAGATAAAAGCCATAATAGTTGAAAATTAGATTTTCTATTTATTGCTTTTATATTGTGCTGTGTGTGCATGTTGGTTTACATATTTAGTAGGCTAGCATAGTTAAAATTCCTCATTTATAAATAACTAAGTGGGAGAGGGATTTTTAAGTAAATCCCATGGTCTCCATTACTGGTTTGTAAGTGATGCAAACAAGCTTGCGCGTTGGCTCTGAGTGCCTTCCTCCATAACGGATAAGCTTGTTTGTGGATCACTAGAATAGACTTCCATTTTTGGATGACTATAGGAAGTTAATTAAGAGCGTGTGATCTTCCCCAACGGAAGGGGCATAATCTTATTAATGGACTTAGTGTCAAGTAATGGTATACACTTAGACACATCTAATAGTATCCTCCCCATCGGAGTCACTGCTATTATTTGTGTGACCAAATGAAACCAACTATTAATTTGTCATAAAACTAGGTTGACAAGATAATAAAATTAAAGGGTTAAAACCCTCTTACAAATGATTGATTTTGTATACGTCCACACTAACGTGGCATACAAAATTAACGGTGTTTGAGATAATTTTATTTGTCATAAAGATACGTTGACAAGATAGTTAATGGGTAAAACCCTCCTTTTACAAATGTTGAATTTGTATACGTCCACACTAACGTGGCATGCAAAATTCACGGTGTTTGAGGTGTTGGTAAATTTAAATAATATTGTTTGAGGAATCAATGTTATTTTAAATTCAAAGAGTTTTGACCAAATATTTGATCAAAGACAGATCAACTATTAATTTTATTCATCATAAAGTAAAGTTGACGAGATAATAAAATTAATGAATAAAATCTCCTCTTCGATTTTGTATACACAAAATTCATGGAGATTTTAAGGAGTTGATCTTGACCAAATGTTTTTGTGATTCTTAGGATGTTTGTCAATCCCTAGTAGTCATACTATAGAAAAGACTTAGTAGTCCCAATTGTAATGATTGGAAATAGGACTTGGACATTAAGGTAGACTGTCTTCTTAGAACTAAGAACAATTTAGGTGTATTTAATTCATTAGTTGAAACATGTCTAGTGGTGTTATCTACCAGAACCTGGAGTGTAGATACAAGATGCCATTAATCATGTCTGCAATTCATTGCAGGGTTCCAGGAAACCCGACAACTAAATGAAAGGTAAATCACCATCCACATGGGCACTACTGTAAAAGTGGTAACTGTTGCAGTGGGAGATGTTTATCCTTTGATAAGAATAAAATATAGATTTTAAGTAATTGTCTTTACGTACCAAGTTTAGAAAGAACCTGATTTCAGTTTCTAAACTATTATAGATATTATGTCTATTTTGATAACAAAGTTGTTATCAAGAAAAATAGGAAAGTTATCTATTCTGGTATGATGGTTGACAATTTATAATCCAATAAACTTCCACGATGCAACAAATGAAAATTAGTAACACATATTCTAATTTTAAGAGAAAGCAACCTTCGGAAATGAACCAATTATATCTTTGGCATCTAAAGCTAGGTTATACTTGAGTAGGATTCATTGGTAGCTGATGAACTTTTGGGTTCATTGGTAGTGGAAATCTTTCCAACCTACGAGTCTTACTTGGAAGGAAAATAACCAAGAAGCTTTTAAGTCCAAGGGGTATGGAGTCAAAGATATGTTGAAAACGGTTCATTCTGATTTGTGTGATCCTATGACTATCCAGACAAGAGGTAGTATTGAATATTTTGTTTATTTAATAGACAACTATTCAAGATACAAATAGATTTACTTAATGTACCGCAAGACTAAGTACTTTGATTAGTTCAAAGAGTACAAGGTTGATGCGGAGAAATGTTAAAGTAAAAAGTCACTATGGAAGATCGTAGTGGCAAGTACCTCTTGAGAGATTTTAGGAGTCACTTATCAGAAGTTGGATTTCAATCCCAACTAACTGCATCTGGTACACCCCAACAGAATGGTGTAGTAGAAAGAAGGTAAAGGACTCTTATGGAATAATTAGATAGATGATGAGTTATTCAGAAAATTACCAAATTTGTTTTAAGGATAAACTCTGAAAACGAAAGTGAACATAGTACCTTCCAAGATAGAACTCTCTACTCATATAGAATTGCTGAATAGGTGAAAACCTATTTTGAAGCATATTCGGATTCGGGTAATCCAGCACATATGTTAAAGAGAGACAATGATAAGTTGGATAGGAGTTCACTTGTTTGTAAGTTATCCTAGATAAACAAAAGTAGGTTTATAGTCTTAAAAATCAGAAGGTCATTGTTAGCATCAATGACTGATTTTTAGAAAAGGACTATATAATGAACCACGTGCTCATAAGTAAATTTGTTCTTAAGGAAATAATAAAGGACATGTCTAACCTAGTACCAACTGTACAAGATGAGATACCACAAGAAAACTGCAACACGTATCACAAATGATACACAATTGCATAAAGTGTCTTGTCATAGTGGGAGGGTTGTTAAGCAACCTAAATAGGTTCATGTTTTGGGAGAGTTTTTGGACTCGATCCCTGAAGGACATAAACCTGATCTCCGGACATATGACGAAGCACTCCAAGATAAATATGCAGCATCTTGGCAAAGAGTAATGAATAATAGAATTAGAATATATGTATTCTAATAAAATCTGGAAGCTTATAGAACCACCAAGTGGTGTAAAAGCCTTTGGGTGTAAAAGGTCTGTAATAGGAAAAGAGGGATAGATAGGAAGGTTGAAACCTTCAAAGCAAGGCTTGATGAAAAAGGAAACTTTTTTCACTGGTAGCCATGCTTAAGTCTATCCGGATTCTTTTATCTATTTGGCAAGTGGATGTCAAGACAGCATTCCTTAATGGAAGTCTTGAAGAAAGCATCCATATAAAGCAACCAGAAGGGTTCATTGCAAAGGGCTAAGAGCATCTTGTGTAAAGCTCAATCAGTCTATGGACTGAGGCAAAGCTTCAAGGTCTTGGAACATCCGGTTTATCAAAGTAATTCAGACCTATGGATTTATTTAGTAACCGATAAGTCTTGTGTATACAAAAGGTGTGATGGAAGCGTAATGGTATTTCTTGTACTATACGTAGATAACATTTTTGGTAGTTGGAAACAATATCAAAATGTTGTCAGAAGTAAGGGTATGGTTGTCCAAACAATTAGATATAAAGGACTTGGGAGAATGTATATATTCTTGAGATCAAAGTAATAAGGGATCGCAAGAAAAGAATATTTTACTTATCCCAAGCTTCATACATCGGAAAAATCCTTGCTCGTTTTAAAGCATGCAAAACTCCAAGAAAGTTTTCTTACCTTTTCAGGATGGAGTAACTTTATCTAAAGATATGTCTCTGTAGACATTAAAGGAGATAAAGGAAATAAAGGCAGTTCTTTATGCTTCGGCTCGGAAGCCTAATGAATGCTATGCACGAGATAAGAAATCTGTTTTGCCAAGGGCATAGTTGGCAGATATCAAAGTAACTCTGGACAAGGACAGTGGACTGCAGTAAAGCATATATTGAAGTACCTTAGATGCACTAGAGATTATATGCTAGCTTACAAGGCAGTTAATTTGGTCCTTGTGGGTTGTATGGATTTTGACTTCCAATCGGATAGGGACAATAATAAGTCAACCTCGGGGTTTTGTGTTTACTTTAGGAGGTAAAGTCATAACTATGGAAGAGTGATAAGCATAGGTGTTTTTCTGGACTCCACCATAGAAGTTTAGTATATGGCAAGCCTCTGAGGTAGCCATAAAAGCTGAATGACTCAATAACCTCAAGATAGACTTAGATATGATTTCTGGTTTGTCCAAAGATTATTACAATTTATTGTAATAATATTGGTGCAGTAGCAAACTCGGAGAAACCATAAGTCTATAAAGGCAAGTAAACAAAATAGAGCGCAAGTACCACCCAATACGAGAAATCGTATAAACGAGGAGAAGTTGTTGCTGCCTAGAATGCATCAGATGATGACCTATAGATCTTTTCACTAAGGTCCTTAAGGCGAGAGCTTTTGATGGACATGTTGAAGGGTTGGGAATCAGATGTATGGCAGCAGATATGACAGCTTAGTCTTTTAGTATAAGTGGGAGATTGTTAGAGTGTATACTAAAAGCCTAGCTTTTGGTATAAACATTTATCTAGAAATAAGAATCACATTGGTCAAATATCTACATTTATGATAAATGTAGTTATTCAATTAATTTATATTGTAGATAACATGGTGTGTGGTGTCACACACAGAGGATCATGTTATCAGTACCTTATAAATTATAAACAGTAACTCACGACCATAATGGAAAGGAACAAACCATTGGAAGGTCGTAGTGTAATTAGGTATTAGTTTATCTTAACTATATAATTACACTAGTACACTTAGAGTGTATTGAGTAGGACCATTTGAGGTCATTTCTTTTATACTGGCTTTATAAAGAAACAAAGACCTCGGTTATTATGGAAGTGTGTACTCTTAATCCTAATATAATAACAAGCACATATATTTGATATTTATTTCTTTAATTTATCAATGGGTGAGATTTGGTTCGATAAATCAATAAGCCCGATAAGTTGGGAAATGATATCACTTATAGTGTGTGTTGTTGATTATAGAAGGAAACTGTGTCCTAGAGATACTAGGTTGATAATGTCCTCAAGAGGAGCTCATAAAGATTGTCATGTTAAACCCTGCAGGTGGACTTAGTCCGACATGATAATAAGGATGAGTGGTACTACTCTTGGACTTAGATATTAATTAAATGAGTTGTCAGTAACTCACTTAATTAGTGGACATTCGATATTTTAAACACAGGGAGACTAACACGCTCATAATAAGAAGGAGCCCAAAAATGTAATTTGGGATTGGTGCGGTAGTTCAATAATAGTTCTCTAGTGGAATGAATTATTATTGATAAAATTAAGTTGTGTGTTCGGGGCGAACACGGGATGCTTAATTTTATCGGGAGACCAAAACCAATTCCTCCTCTCGGTCCCTATCATAGCCTCTTATTTATAGAGTACTATACCCACCTATACCCACCTTCATACCCATGTTATAGGGGTCGGCCAAGCTAGCTTGAGGATCAAGCTAGGGCCGGCCAAACCATTGGTTCATGGGTGGCCGGCCCTAGCTTGAACCCAAGCTTAGGTGGCCGGCCCTATTTAATTTAAAAAGAATTTTAATTTTAAAATTTTCTTATGTGAAATATATAATTTATTGAAGAGATTAAAAATTAAAATATCTCTTTTATAAGTCTCTACAAAAGATTAAAGAAAGAGATTAAATCTCTTTCCTTATTTGTAGATTAGAAAGGATATTTTATTTCTCTTCTTTATAAATTATTCACATGTTGAAAAATTAAAATTATAGAAATTTCTTTTTATAAACCAATCATAAAAGGGATAAAAATTATTGGAGAAATTTTTATAAATTTTGAGACAAATTAGGAAGTTTTAATTAATTAAAACTCTCCTTGTTTTGTTTTTAAAGTGGCCGACCATTGTGTTTAAAAGAAGAAAATTGTTTTAATTAAAATAATTTTTCTTTACATGGCAAAAGAATTAAGGAAATTTTGTAATTAAATTTCCTAATTTGCCTAGGCCAAGGAATATAAAAGAAGAGGTGAGGGTGCCTTCATGGGAACAACCTCTATTATTTTTCCTCTCTCTTTTCCTTGGTGTGGTGGCCGGCCATCCTCTACCTTTCTTCCTCTTTTGTGGTGGCCGAAACTTATCTCTTGCTTGGAGTTCTTGTGGTGGCCGGATACTACTTGGAGAAGAAGAAGAAGAAGGAGAGAAAGCTTGTATCCCTTGGAGTTTGGTTGGTGTTTTGTTCTTCGTCCTTGGTGAAGCTTCTTTGTGATTGGCCGAACCTAGCTAGGAGAAGAAGAAGGTGCTTGGTGGTTTCTCATCTCGGAAGATCGTTGCCCACACAACGTCCGAGGTTAGAAGAGGAATACGGTAGAAGATCAAGAGGTTTTTCTACAAGGTATAACTAGTAAATTTTATTTCCGCATCATGCTAGTTATTTATGGAAATAATACCAAATACAAGAGGCTTACGTTCTAGAATTTCGAATATGTTTTTTCGAAGTTGTGTTCTTTTGTTTCTTTCTTTTCCTTGTGATTTGATTGTTCTCTTTGGTTAACCTAAAGTTATTTTAGGAAATTAAATATTAGCTTTCTATTAAAGGTTTTGTCTAGTCGGTGGTGGTTGCTCCCATATCCAAGAAGGCCATGTGCCTCGCCACGTCAGTACTGGGAACCTTTTATGGAAATTAATATTTAATGGAATTAATAACTTAAGGAGACTTGGGTCGAACGTGTTAAGTTCCACAGGAGATCCAAGTCAAAACCTAAAAGAACAAATAGATTAAGTTTTGGATCAAACGTGTTAAGTTCCGCAGGCGATCCAAAATTTAATTTAAAAGAACACATGGTAGCTAGGAAAAGGTTCAGACCTTTGTACAAAATTTTTGTACAGTGGAACCTATAGGTTTTCCGAGTAGCAACCAACAGAGATCAATCGCTAGAGGCCCTAATGTCATTGGGATACGATATGAAAAATTTATTTCAAATGGATTTAGGTTCCATACAAAGGAAGTGGAGCGTAAGAGAAAAACTCAAAATTGTGGTGTAACTGTTAGAGCAACTACTTTAAGTTATTCAAGTGTAAAAGATCATAATCCAGTATTAAGTGAACTTGATTATTATGGAATTTTGCAAAATGTGATTGAGTTAGATTATGGAGGAGGTCGAAAAGTTGTTTTATTTGAATGTGAGTGGGTCTCCAAAGGCAAATGACTAAAATTGGATGAGGATGGTTTTGTGTTGGCCAATTTTAAAAATGTTAGGCATAATAATGAGCCTTATATTTTAGCATCTCAGGCTATGCAAGTATTTTACGTGGAAGATCCAATTGATTGTGATTGGCATGTTATTATCACCACCGATGCACGAGCGAAGTATAAAATGTAGCCTATGGCAGATGTTGATACATATCTTTAAAGTTATATTTGTAATTCTGAAGACTGCAATGAACATGAAGAAGTGGTTTGAGTTCGTGATGATATTACAGGAGTGGAAATTGATAATGATTTATAAGCAAATTTTATCTATTCTATGCACTTATGTTTAGTCAATTATCATTTTAATAATAGTACAATGAATTTTTTTATTCTTTTTATTATCATTTTTAACTTTTTATATGATATAAGTGGGTTTATAATTTTTTTAGTGGGTTTATATGATATTAGTAGTAATGCACTTGGAAATGTCATTAAGTATTGACGTTTTTTTATTATCTTTATTTAATGATGTTTTATGATGTTGCTTCACTATTAATTAACACACGTTGTTTCACTGTTGGCTCCCAACTATTGCTTTAGAAGTTGACTTTTGTCAAAAAAAAAAAAAAAAAGTAAATAAATAACCTTCTTCGATTTTTTATGGATTGGAAATCTATGGTTTATGTGATGGTAGATGCATTCTTTCTTGTTTCTATAATCTAGACAATTTATATGGGCATAAAATTGATGATTTATTTGGGAAAAGAGGTACTCTATCTGATAGTAGATGCATTCTTTTTTTTTTCCTTTGAATGATTTATTATTTATAATTTGTAATTAACTATTGTTTGTAGTACGGATGGCTCCTAAGCGTCGAAGTAAGAGGAAATCTCATTTTATACTTCAACCTGAGGTAAATATGCAACCACCAACTATGAGTACAAATCACACTGATCAACATTCAATTGAGAAAGGTAATATCTCATTTTATGCATCACAAATTTATTACCTATTTAAATTCAATTCTTATTTTTATATTTTTATTGGAATCAATACTTTCACAGATGGTCAAAATATACAAGGTACGCTGAATAACCAAAGAGATACACTTTCAAATCAACTTCATGTCGATGTGCAAGATAATATCCCATATGTTGAAAACATGACTTTAGTTCTAGATCAAAATGTTGATATGAATGAAACATCTAATGAAGGTAACATATATGAACAATATAATAATTTATTATATTATTTTTATTATGTCTTATATATATTTTTTTGTGTACAGATAGTGAAAGTGGACTTCATAATATTAATAGGAAAAAAAGAGGTCCCACATTTATGAAAGAAATTTGGGGTCGACCTAGCACACTACCACGCATTAAGATTTCATGTGATGATATGGGACGCCCTATAGGAACAAAAAGAAATAAATTTATTGATTTCTTGGGTTCTTTGGCAAGAAATGGTAAGTATTGTCCAATTGATGTGGAAGATTGACATAAAATGTGACATGTTAAATGTTATAAAGGTAACTAAATTACTTTTGCGTAATTTTCATGTTTAAGACTTTTAATTTATGCAAAGTTAATTTGTCTATTTTTTTGAAGGAAAAATACGACCTTCCTCCATGAACTGAAAATTGGATACTACAATCAATAGCAAAAAAATGGAGAAACTAGAAATCTGAACTAAAAAAATAGTACCATGATCCAGAGTTATCAATTCAAGTTCTGTTACAGCAGAGAGATGAAAGAGCTCATGCAGAACAATATATGAGACTAGTTGCATTTTGGAACACAGAAAAATCAAAGGTAGACAATATGTTTTTATTTAGATTAATAATTTGATTCAAATGTTATGTAGACTTTAATATTGTTTATTGAGTGTAATTAATATATTAGGAAAGGAGTGAAAAAAATAAAGCGGCTAGAAAACAAAAGATAATGAATCAGACTACTGGAAGGACATCTTTTGCTCAAGTGCAACACAAATTGATAATTCTTCTTATTCGTGTTATAATTCTATGTGCATTTGAATGTAGAAACTAATAACTAAATATATTTTTAGGAAAAAGAAAAGGGGCACCCTCCAACACGAGTCGAATTATTTCAGGCTTGCTTTACTCATGCCAATGGAAGTCCCTCAAGTAATGTTGTAGCAGAAAAATTGGTAAACTACTTTATACTCTTCAATTTATTAATTTAAAGTGCTTTGTTTTAATTATCATTATGTGTTAAATAAGTATCAACATGTCATATGTTTGTAAAGGTTGCAATGAATGAACTAGCAAATCAACTTCCTGAAGATTCTAATGATCCAGTGAGTCAAAATGATATATTTGCTCAAATTATCGGACCAGATAGACCTGGCCGAGTACGTATGCTTGGTGATGGTGTTAGTCCATCTGATTTATGGGGAGAAGTTCCTAGTCGTGACACATGCAATCGACTAGTGATGGAACAGAAGACAAAATTAGAAAAAATGGATGAACAAGTTAAAAAGCAAGGCCAACATATTGCAATGTTAGAAGCAAAGATTTCTGATCAAGCAAACCAAAATCCTATTTCAAATTGCAATAATAGTCAACACACATCATCAAGTAGTAATCCACAAACTTCTATTCCTTCTCGTCCATCTTTACGGGTAAGAGTTGTTTAATTTCTTTTTTTTTATTATTATATATTCCACACATCTTTAGACTTTTATTCTCTTTTGCACTTTCATGTAGATTGGATGTTCTGTCTTGATCAAAAGTTTATTTGATTCAACAAAAATTGTGGCAAAAGGAGTGCTTCATAGCATGGATCCAAATACTACAGTAGGAAGACAGACACTAGGACCAAATTGGTGTGAAGTACAAGTACAAGTTTTCCTAAAACCAGAAGAGAGTTTAATTAGACCTTATGATTTTTTACAGAGGTTTGAGGATACACTTGGAGGAATGATAGCTTGGCCATATCATTTGGTATGCTTTTAACCTTTCATTGAAATATTATTAATTTATTATATTTATTGTGGTATTATAATTTTAAACAAATATGAAATGCATTTGCAGTTAACAGTAAACGAAGACTACTATTAGGTGGGCATACTTTGTATTTTTCTCATTTGGTATGATATCCAATGTTTTGAATTATTTTATTATCTTTTTTATTTTCATTGTTTTATTTCTCTAATACAAATATATGCATTGTATTTGTAGATGGCAGGTGTTAGGATCTCTTCGTACTCGGCTAGAGAGGGGGGGTGTGAATAGCCGCCCCAAATCGCTCATTTCTTCCTACAATTCGTTAGCGCAGCGGAAAAATAAACTAGAAACGAAAGGAAGAGTACAAACCTCAAACAAACCGATATAACGAGGTTCGGAGATTAGGGCTCCTACTCCTCGGCATGTCCGTAAGGTGGACGAGTCCAGTCAATCCGTCGGTGGATGAGTCCCCGGAGAACCGGCTAATACAAACTCCTTATGGGTGGAGAAACCTCGCCACAACACACTCTTGCAACAGCAAGTAAGGAGAGTACAGAAATACAAAGAAAGACAGCAAGAAATACAACAGTAAGAAAACTCTTGCTTGCCTTCTCTTCGACTGGAAGAAGCAGCAGCTCCAAGCGCCTACAACAGCAGGTGACCCAGCCAAAGGGAAGCTCACGCAAAGCTTCAACGCTTCAAGAACTCAGCAGAGCTCAGCAGCAGAAAGAAGAGAAAGAAGGAGAACGGCGCACAGAAGATGCCCTCGATCCTTTATACCTGCGAAGAAGAAACAGTGAAGAAACTAGCCGCTTGGTTAGACCTGATCGGTCTACGACCGATCGGGGAAGAGGTGATCGGTCCACGCACCGATCCCTTCCTTCCTTCTCGCGATGCTCGTCTCGATCGGTCGTGGACCGATCAGTCGCCTTCTTTTCTTCGATCGGTCACGATCGACAAGAATCGAACAGAGCTTCGATCCGATCGGTCACCGCACCGATCGAGAAAACAGTATCACCGGATCGGTCGGTGACCGATCCAGAGCTTGGTTTTTGCCCAAACCAAGTCCCAAGACTTCCAAACCAATATCCGGTCAACCTTGACCTATTGGTACTTCATCCCTAGCATCTGGTCACTCCCTTGACCTGCTAGAACTCCCTGCCAAGTGTCCGGTCAATCCCTTTGACCTACTTGGACTTTCCTCAACACCAGATGTCCGATCATCCCTGATCCATCTGGATTTTCCCTTGCCTGGATTCACTCACCAGGACTTTCCACACTGCCTAACATCCCAGTTAGGACTTTCTCATTGCCTAACATCCCAGTTAGGACTTTCTCATTGCCTAACATCCCAGTTAGGACTTTCCCACTGCCTGGCTTCACTCACCAGGACTTTCCAACTGCCTAACATCCCAGTTAGGACTTTCTCACTGCCCGGCTTCACTCACCAGGACTTTCCAACTGCCTAACATCCCAGTTAGGACTTTCCCACTCCACTCACTTCAGACTTTTCCCGTGCCAAGTCTCCATACTTGGACTTTTCGCGTGCCAAGCTCCCTGCTTGGACTTTTCAAATGCCAAGTCTCCATACTTGGACTTTTCCAATGCCAAGCTCCCTGCTTGGACTTTTCGCGTGCCAAGCTCCCTGCTTGGACTTTTCCCGAATCAGGTCAACCAGGTCAACTTTGACCTAAGGTTGCACCTACAATCTCCCGAACACCTATTCTTGTCAAACATCAAGAATACAACTCTCTTCTCGTCAAACATCGTCAAACATCAAAACACAACTCGAGTCAGGTCAACTCGAGTCAGGTCAACCAAGTCAACCTTGACCTAAGGTTGCACCAACAGCAGGTACATGGATTTTGCTTGCAATATGATGGTTGAAGATAGTCCAACTAATTATGTTTTTATTTCACAAGACTTTGTTAGTCTAAAATTTAATAGTTTGAGTGTAGTGTATAGTTAGTTTTGGATGTAAATGACTTATCATTAGTATTGTAATTTTTAATTTGACTCAAGTTAGTGTTAGATGAATAAAAATTTCATATTAGCACTTTTAATTGTATTTTATTCTAAATGATGGATGTATTGTGATGATGTATAAATTTTGAATTCAGGTTATATATTCTAAATAATTATTCTTGTAGTGACAATTTTTAATGTCTTTATAAATTAATATAAATGACAATTATTAATGTCATTATAGATTATTTAAGGTGACATTTTAAAATGATCTTATAAATTATGATTACTGACAACTTTTACTGTCCTTATAAAAATTTATAGGACACTTATAAATGTCAAAATAAATGAGTTTAGGTAACATTTAAATGTGTCCTTATTATGATAATAACAGGACATATATAAATGTCATTAAAATAGGATTTTTATTGACATTTTTATATTGTCATTATATCCCTATATTGTGACATTTTTAAAGTTAGTATTGATTTTGTATAACGACATTATAAAATATCAGGAATGAAGGAGGATCTAAGACGACATTACTTTATAGGGCGTTTTTCGATTATGTCACTAAAACTTAAGTGTCATAAAAAATAAACTATAAGGGCATTTATGTGTGCCCTTAAAGACCATTATTCTTATAGTGTCTCTTATCCACGTGACCTCTTATATTATTTCTCAAATCAATTTTAATAACATTTGGCTTATTGTTTACAAATAATAAAATTACAAAAATCGTTTAATTTGAAATATATATTGTTTTCAGATTGCACGTAATTTTATTTAAATTAATTATCGTACCTAATATTTATAATTGAACTTAAGATTTAGCTTTCCCCAGTTTTTTTTTTTTTTGAAAAGAGAGCAATATATTATTGTTTTATTGTACTGATTGGATAGATGGGCCGAGAAAGTGAGCCCTGCGAAGAAAGGCCCAAAACAATTCAACCCACTACCATTGTTTTGGCCGTGACGTGATCAGCGGTAAACGACCTATATCTTTTTTTTTTGTGTGTGTGTGTGTGTTTGCTGGTGTCTCTTTCGCCTCGCTTTTCTATTATTCAGTTCGCTTCCGTCTCCTTCGCACGCTTCTTTTTCCTTGTGAGTTCTTCAGCTTTTTTTTCGTCTTTTCGATCATCCAAAAATTTATTGCTGTTCTTCATTTTTAATTGGACGTGTTTTTGAAAATTTCTCCTTCGTCTATCATTCGAATGATTTTTGATTGAATAGAGAAAAATAAATTTGGTGTTTGATCTCTCCCTGGTTAGTGCCTAAGCTTTGATTTTTTTTTTTTTTACATAAAGCTAAATGTTTCTACACGATTGGAATCTCCTACTGTACTGCCGTTGAAATGACAATTTTAATGGATTGAATGCGAGCTCTTTAGATAGGAAACACGAGATTTCGGTAATATTTTTCAACAGAACGTGAATAATGCTTACTCGTTCTTTGTCCAAGAATTAAACTCTTGATGAACCCTAATGAAGTTGAAGTTGTTGATGATCGAGTATGCATGTTCTCTCGTCTGCTCTGGTCAAAGTTGATTAGGTCTTTCCTTCTTTAATTTCTCTAGTGTTGGGTGATGATCAATTTTGTCATTTTTTTTTTCTATTGCAGCGGCTATCTGTTAGAGATGAAGCTTGGGTTTACGAGAGAATCAAGTTTAGTTTTGTATTTCAACTCATTATTGTCAAGATGGAAGCCAATCACATTTGAAGAATCTCTCCACTTTGTGAAGAAAGTAAAGGTGAATTGGCTAATGATTGTTTTTCCTTTCTGGGTTCAAATGACTCAAATTTAGCACATTATAATGTCCTTTTTGTGAGTGTTAATTTTTTGAAAAATTGTGAAACGCCAAGCAATAACCTTTATGTGAATAAAGGAAACTTACGCTGAATTAACATTGATGAAAAAGCATGCTCTGAATGATCTTTCTCGTACAAAACTCCTGTGAGCTGTGATACTGCTAGTCATCAACCAATTTCAAGCACGTCAGTATCATAGCTTAAGTGTTGGTGAAGTAGAATGATTTGGAATACAATTCATCTTATTAATCTTAGATTTGATCCTGATAGGCTATGTTAGGTCTTTGAATTTTCCTTATATTGTGCCAAGGTAAAGATGTTGAAGGGGAGCCTTGGCGCAACGAGAAGTTGTTGCCTGTGTTACTTAATGGTCATGGGTTTAAGTCGCAGAAATAACATTTTGCATTGCAGGATAAGACTATATATAATAGACCTAATACAATCTGACTCTTCCCTGGGACCTGCATTGGGTGGAATTCCGGGCAACCGATTGCCCTTTTTTGCGCCAAGGTAGAGATGTTAAGGATAATATTTTAGAAAAATTGATAAAATTTTATCCCAGTAAAGAGTACCAAATTTCAACTAAAAGTACATTTTGGCATGATTAGTACTCTTAGCTGTAGTGGGCCTTGTGGCAACTGTACAAATTATTGGAAGGATTGAAATTAGTTTGGGCATTGCCTATCATTTTGTCTCACTATGAATTATTGTTCTCAAAGCACTATTTCGTGCACAACTTTCATGGTTTTATTATATTATTGTCTTTTGCCCTAAATTGTCTTTTTTACCATAATAAAAGGATACTTTTTAGAACTTTATTGGTTTTTTTCCGCATTCAGTTTTTAATGAAGAATGGGAGTAAGTAACAGACCGTGCTTTGCAGCTAGGGAAATAACTTTCCTACCTTTCTTCGGCCACAGCTCACCTTTTTTTTCTCCCTTTGTAACGAAATACTCTGACATTCTCTAACCAATTAGTAATACTAATACTTTGCAATATATGAATTTCAACTAAAAGCATAATGTTATTGGTTTGGAAAATCCAAACATTGATGAAAATCCAAACTTAAAGGATTGATTATACAAGCGTTCATTTAGATGCATAAAAAAAAAGTTGGAATAGGGTTTGGCAACACGCTACGTTTCATCACTGTGAAGATGAATGCATAGTAGACATTCAGCCAATGGTTTAGTAGCCAGCCATTTCATGTGTCATAATTTGCTTATAATCAGTGTTTGCATCAGGCTCGTGATTTTCACATGTACATGGCATTGTTTGAAATTCTCAGCCAGAAGGATCAGATGCCTTCAGAAACCTACCATGATGTAAGTATTTCCTAAGCATCTATTTCCAAATTCTTTTTACTTCCACTGTTTGAACCAAATGTCGTCTCGATGTTTGTCAAGCTATTGTTGCTCTTTGAGAGTCATGATGATCTTCTCAAGGAATTGATGCGATTCAAACCTCATAAATTCGAAGGAACGATTAGCCAACACAATTCATCCAGAATGTCTCTTTTTCTTGTGCCATTGTTTATCTTGAGTTTGATTCTGATGTTTGAGCAACCTATGAGCTATTTTATTCAACAAACTTTCAGAACTTAACCCAACTTCTCAAGGGTTAGTATAATGTGCACATACCATTCTCCTTATGGAATAAATATATATTTCTTAAGTTTAATTCTTGAAGTTTATTTTTTCATATTTCGTGAGAATTTGTTCACATCTCTTATGAAGATTACTTGACACAGGCTATTAGCTCAAAAGAAATTTCAAATACCACCACAACAATAATTATCTCTGAGGCCATTGAAGAATAGAATGATACATCTTTGAGGTTCTACTTAGAAATAAAATTAGGAGCTCCTAGAAGTCTTTTCATTATTCTGGTATTGACCCAAGAAATATGCACATAATAACAGACGTGATCAAGTTGCTGAATCGTGTTATGGTAGCTGAGGTTTTGATCACTTTACTGGGGAGGATTGTCCATGGTTTATTAAATGCAGAATTACCTGAAGGATGAATTGTCAATCCATCTGTGGATTGATTTTTGGTCAAAATTTGATCCGTTCAAAATTGGATAGAAAGCCTTTCCCTCCTCTCAACTTCAAAATTGGACAGAAAGACACTATGCATGTCTCCTCTCAACTGTGAATAACTTACCCAAAATAATGTCCTCCTTTACCAAACGCCTCTCAAGTTCACCGTCCTCTATTGCCACCCTTGAGTCCATCGGCCACTTGTGAGCTTGTGGCTACTTGCGAGCCCACAGCTCGTGAGTTGACGGCTTGCTCATGAACCTGCCACTCGTGAGCTCGTAACCTGTTTGTGAGCATGTCACCATGAGCTTGTCATCTTGCCGCAAGCTTGTCATTGCTTAATCGCCGTGCGTGTGATGTTAGTTGTAAGTTATTTTGTTCTAGATGAAGAATGGATTTTTTTTTTTTTTCTTTTGCAGTGGATTTTTATCTCTAGGTATGATTAGTTCCTTTGTTTTTCATACCCTAGAGTAAACTGACCATTAGGGATGACAATAGAGTAGATTAAAATTTGGCCTGTAATAAATCTGTCCGGTTTAGATCCACCTAAATGGGTCTTAAGGCGGATCCGGGGCGAGTCCCGAGTTTAACCGGGCCCGCCCCATATAATATTTTTTATTGATTGAATAAAATTGATAACTACTTTTAATTGAAACAAAATTGATATATTTTAATTTGTGATAATATTTTTTTATAAAATATTATTAATATAAATGTTAAAAATAAATTTAATATTTAATTAATTTTTAAAAAAATTTATTTTAAAAAATAAAATATGACGGATCTAGCAAATCTAACATGGATCCGTCCCACCAGATTTACGGGACGAGGTGGGGTGGGTCCAAAGGAAGACGGGATTAGTCCCGAGTTTGACCATAAGGAACAAGATGAAGGCACGAGCATTTGTTGCCTATAGAATTAATGCTTATAGAATTTTGTTGGAATGATTTTGTTGTATACCCTAGCAACTACATTATTCTCTTAATTAGATCAGTAATCAAGAATTTAATAGATATTAGTTTTAGTCTACAGTTTTTTTTAAAGTGGGTATATTATTTTTCGGCAATTTACTAAATAATGTAGATGAATATGTGTTTTCCCTAAACTCATATGTGATTTTGGAAATATTCAAATAACATAGTATCTGTTCTTTTACTGTTCATCCGATAAAAATTGTACGCAGTTTCTCTCCTATTCTCTCTGTTGCATGCATGCATGCAAGCAGACAATCAATATAATTATGTTGCTGAACAACAACACAATAATGAAAAAATTTGAAAAAAATAATTGTGCGACCTTTTTACTGTTAATCTGAAAAAAATCCAAACAATTTCTGTACTACGTTGCTAATTTTCGAAAATTAATCATGTAAAAAGTGATTTGAAATTTATACTCTATAATGAAGACAGTGAAAAGTAAGGTTGTTAATTTTTAAAAATCAGTAACACAAGGTTAGATTTTATGTTGCTGATTTTTTATGTTGGAAATATCCAAATAACATAATCTGTCTTTTCCTTTTTACTTCTCTCTTTTAGTGTTCATCCAAAAAAATTCTAACAAGTCAATAACACTGTGTTGATGATTTTTAAAAAATTTGTATCACAGACATACGATATTGCTTGAAATTTTCAACAACATTTTGTGTTCTATATAGCTGAAAAAAATCATCAACAAAGATATCTTCGATTTAATATATTGTGCGTCTTGTAAATCAACCCGAGTCAAAAATTATAGTCTCTCAAAATTTATCCAGCATAAATGTTATAGCAACTATAAAACCTACTGCTACAAATACAAGTTAAATTTTAATAAGTCATAATTTTTTATTCGAGTTGATCCACAAGACGTACAATATATTAAATTGAATATCTTTGAACGAGATTTGATTTGACATATTATGTGTTTCATTATTCAACTTGAGTTAAAAGTTATGACCTTTCAAAGTTTACAACGTGCGTGAAGATCAGTAACTCACTGATGGACTTAGATAAGTTTAATTGGATCTATTTTAAGTCCTGTGAATTTCTGAGATTGCAAGGAGTCCAATGGTGCCCTCCATTGCTTATTTTGCCTTCTCCGAAAGTGTTAAATTGTTATTGGAACAATCGACATTAAATCCCAATGTGCGTCTGATATGATTTGAATCTGATTTGGAATTATATCAAGCTCAATGTTGTTGTTGATTTTCACGCACATCGTAAACTTTGAAAGGTCATAATTTTGATTTAGGTTGAATCATGAAATATATAATATATCAAATCGAAGCTCGTTAAGATATCTTTGATTTGATATATTATACATTTCATGAATCAATCTAAGTCAAAAGTTATAGTCTCTTAAAATTTATTCGCCATACACGTAGCAACTATCAAATCGTAGATGTTATAACTACAAGTTCAACTTTAAAAGGTCATACCTTTTGAATGGGGTTAATCCACAAGACGCACAATTTATCAAGTCCAAGATTTTTTAACAAGCTTCGATTTAATATATTATGTGTTTCATGATTCAAACCGAATCAAAAGTTATGAATTTTTAAAGTTTACAATACGTATGAAGATCAACAACAACGTTGGGTCTAATATGATTCTATATTAGGCTCACGTTTGAATTTAATATTCATTGTTCTAATAACTTCTTAACACTTTCAGAGAAGCTAAAATAAGAAATGAAGGGTACTGTTGGACTCCTTACAATCTTAGAAATCCACAAAACATAAAATGAGTCTAATCAGATATGTCTAGGTTCATTAGTGGGTTTTAGTCCGATTAGACCTATTTTAGGTCCTGTGTGAATTTCTGAGACTGCAAGGAGTTCAATGGTGCCTTCCATTGCTTATTTCGACTTCTCCGAAGGTGTTAAGATACTATTGAAAGAATCGACTTTAAATCTCAATGCGAGCATGATATAAATCATATCAGGCCCACGTTAGGCCTTAAATGTGGGCCTAATATGATTCATATTAGGCTCACATTGGAATTTAATGTCGATTCTTCCAATAATATTTTAACATCTCTAGAGAATCTGAAATAAGTAATGGAGGACATCATTGGACTCCTTGCAGTCTTAGAAATCCACAAGACCTAAAATAGGTCCAATCATATCTGTCTAGGACCATTAGTGGATTTTAACTGAAACTCATTAATAGACCTAGATATAGAACCCTTAGTGGTCGGCTAGAGGGGGATGAATAGTCCTATAAAGAAAAATAACTTTCCTCGAACTTTATAGCTTAATAATTATCAACACTTGCATAAAATAATTAAAAGATTAAAAAAGACGAGGCTCGAAGAAATTACTTGGTTACAACCGAGGAGGTTGTCAATCCAAGGAAGATATAAAACTCACTAAAATTCTCCTCTGGACAGAGAAGCCTCTTACAGCAGTTAAATCTCACAACTAAAAAGCTAAACTGAAATTGAATCAATTATAAGTGTTGTTTTTCTCTTTTTCTTGTTGTTGTTAGCTTCTGGGAGCAGTGCTGCTTTTATAGCCCTGTTCGAGGTGCCTGGAACGGTTCCAGACGCTTGGAATGGGATAAAAGTTTATCCCTGACGCAGCGGGATGTGCCACGTCACAAATGGCTAACTTTTGGTTTCGGGTGCCCAAAAGGGTTCCGCTCCGGTCCCGCTCGCATTGGTTCTAATCTTTCGCTCCAGCTCTGCTCGCTTCGATGATCTTGGCCATCCGGAATAGGGCTCACTCGAACCCAACTTCCGGCCTTCGAACAATCTTCCGCTCTTGCTTCTCATCCCTTGAAAACACCACGTGCCTCCTTCTCGTCCGTTCGCGTACTCTTCCACAGCACCTCGGCCCTCAGACGCACCGAGCCCATCGGGTCTCTTCCGTGTCGTCTTTCTCGCTAGCTGCATCTTTTGCTCGACTTCCTGTACTCCTAAGTTCATGCACATTTAGACACAGGGGTTAAATACCAACAGGACATAACCTGACTTGGTTGATCACATCAAAACTACTTTGGGGTACTAACACTAGACAGGTATGATGAGACTCATTTCAGGTTCTATGATTTTTGATGTTATAAATAGTTTAAGAGTGTCCTCCATATCTTATTTCGACTTCTTCAAAGGTGTTAAAATGTTATTAAAAGATCCAATTTTAAATTCCAACATGAGTATGATATAATTTTATATTATGCCCACGTTGAGATTTAAAATCGATTCTTTCAATAATATTTTAACACCTTTAATTTAAAGAAGTCGAAATAAACAATAAAGGGTGTCGTTTGATCCAATGCATCCTTAGAAATCCACATACCTGAAATTGATCCAATCGGATATGTCTAGGTCCATTAGTGGATTTCGATCAAAATAAACAATGTTGTTGCTAGTTTCTGAAAATCAACAACACCTTTGAAAGTTATGCGAAAACACATAGTGTTGCTGATTTTATCAGTAACAACACAGTGTGTAGTGTCTGTGTTGTTGGAATTTATTAACACAGACATACAATGTTGCTAGAATTTTTTCTGGTGTTGCAAACATTTTTTTAGCAACACAGAATGTTGCTAGTTTTCGAAATTAGCAACATAAAGTTTTCTAAAAAAAATTCAGTGACACTCTGTGTTGTAGCTGAAAAAAATCAACAACACTCTGTATTGTTGATTTTTAAAAATCAGCAACACAGACATACTGTTTGTTGGAATTTTTTCAGCAACATAGGCATACACTGTTATTATAATTTTTTTCAGCAACACTCTTGTTGCTGATTTCTAAAATTAGCAATATAGACACATGGTGTTGCTGCAATTTTTCAATAACACTGTTATTGTTGATTTCTAAAATTAACAACATAGACACATGATGTTATTGAAATGTTTTTCAACAACACTTTGTATTAGTAATATCATATATTTGTATTGTTGGCTTGTCAGAATTTTTTTTGAATGAACAGTAAAAATGAAGAGAGATAAGTAAAAAGTAGGAGAGAGAACTTAAAAGTAAGAGAGATTATGTTGTTTGAACATTTCTAACCAAAAGAAATCAGCAACACAGCACCATAGAAAATTAATCTTGTGTTATTAATTTTCAAAAATTAGTAACATTATTTTTGATTATGTTGTTGATTTTTAAAAATCAGTAATATTATGGAGTATAAACTCTAAATTATTTTTTATAGTATTATTAATTTTCAGAAAATAATTATAGGATTGATATACGTGAGAGAAGATGAATCAAGTGCTGGTTGCGCTAATGTCAACGACACAATAAAAAGTGGCTTACATATTTTTTTCGGATTAACAGTACAACAGAAATTAGCAACCCATTTTTTTTTTCACTATTGTTATTTATTTTTGAAATTAAAAAAAATTTTGTTTAATTGTATGCTACAAAAGAGAGAAAGAGAAAAGAAGAGATATTTAATTATGTCGTTAAAAATGATTAATCAGATTAGATAATGTTGAGTCTGGGATGATTAGTTTGGTCTCATGAAAATTTTTCATCGACCATCAGAATAAATCGGGAAGTACTATTTGGATAATTATGTCGTAAGAAGAGAGAATAAGTTGCTTGAATATTTTTAAAATCACGTATAAGTTTAGAAAAAATATACATTCACCTTGTGTTCGATAAATTATTATTATTATTATTATTATTAACATTAACGATAAATTATTATTATTAACGTTAACGTTGGACCTAAATTTGGGCACGACAAACCACTAAGAATGAGTGATGGATAACATCGAGCGAGGAATTAGGTGTCGGCAGGCACGGCAAGCGACAATCTCTCCAGGTAACAACAACTCAATCTCAATGGGTGATACGAGTAACACCAAGCAACTGACAGTACGGCAAATTCAATGTAACCAATAATTCTTTTTACGAAGCAATAAGGCTGGCTATAAGAGACCCACTGGTTGTCGCATTGTGGGTGATTATTTTGGTGGACAACAATGAAAGGTGATGGCAAAGAATCTCAGTCGCAACAAGCAACACTCCCGTCGTAAATCAAGTAGATAGTATAAATCAAATTAATTTCATTTTCCTTTTGTTCGTGGAAGGGAAAACAAAATGTAACAAAAATATCAATTTATATATAGAGAAAATTTGTATGGTGTCTCTCATCACAATTTAAATTTTACATGTAGTTTCTACATTTAAACATTTTTATTTACATTTTTTTTTACTAAATATAATAGATATCAATTTATCTAATTGTTTTTCATTTTTTTAAGTATAAAAAATTCAAAAATTAATATAATTTTTATTAAATTTAGCCAATTAAATTAGAATCTAATATATTTTTTATCAAAATTGAGAATAACTCTTTTTATACCTCAACTGAATTTAAAATATATTAGATTTTTTTAAAATAATATTTAATTAGATAAAAAATATACTAAATTCTATTAAATGAGGTTAAATTTAGAAGAAATTATATTAAGTAGAAAAAATCATGCTCAATTTGCACTCCCCTAAATAAATAATAATGGATATTAATTTTTTTTAGATATAAAAAATTTAAAAATGAGTATAATTTATTTTAAATTTAGTATATTAAATTAGAATGTAATATATTTTCTATCAAATTGAGGATAATTTATTTTTCAAAATTAGATAAAAATGTATCTGATTCTCTTTGAATAATGTCGAATTTGGAAGAAATTATATATATATACACGAAATGCAGCGGAGTGAATAATGGATGAGGTACTTGTAAGGAAAATTAATGGAAAGGACGCTTCTGGGCTTTGAAGCGGCCGAAGATCTCCGGCCGGTACGGTAAGAAGAACCGCCACAATCCCATCGCCGCCTTCCTGTTCCGGCAGGGTTTTGGACTTGGGCTTGGAATCCTCTCTGATGGCGGAGATGAGGGAAATTTCAGGAACAAAGACTTTTTCTGGCTGTCGCTTTGGTTCCGGGTCCGGGTGCCGAACAGGATATCCTGAAGCCTCCACCGCCGGCCTGTCTCGGCCGATGCGCTCTCCCTTCTCGGGTCCGGCGACTGCGGCGCTGACCTTGTCGTCCGCCGACAGTACTTCCGCACCGCAACCGACGCCGGGTCGTCCGTATCGAAGGACGACGACGAGATCGACCCCAAACTAGAGCGACTCTCCTCAATGAGCAGGTGGCAGTCGGAGCCCAGCCGTCCCGGCCCATTCGCCGCATGCTCATCCGGCCGATGGAGGACAAGAGAGCGGTCAAAGACAGGGTAGATGGGGAGCACCCGGCCGTGGGAGAAGAGCTCGTCGGCGGTGACGGTTGGCTCATGCGAGGTGCAGCCGGTCGGAAAAGTGAACTCGAAATCCTCCTCGGGTTGAGAAGGCCGATCTCCCTCTCTTGCAGCAGCGGCGTCTTCGGAGATGCCGAAGCCGGCGGAGGGCGTGACAGAGGGAATCGCCGGGCGTGCTGCCATGGTGAGTTTCGGCGCTCTATCGTAACGGTATTTAAATAGTTGCGCAGTGCAAAAGCAGCTACGGTTTCTTGGAGGAGGAGGAGAATTATTTCTAAAATTTTAATTACGTTGCCTATTAAGCAAGGATTACTGATCAACTAATTAATTACAATGCATTAAGCAATAGCGACGAAGCTTCGCAGATGGATGCGAAGCTTAGACCACAAATATAAATGTCCAGTTATTTAATTATTTACGTCGTTGGTTTTTCACGTGGAGGAAGATGATGTGAAGCCTAGAGTTTCTACACGTATCGTGTGATCTGTTGGTCCTCCGGAACACAAATGTGTTGTTTGATTTGCAAGAAACCAGGGCCATTTTTAAATCCGCGATGAACCTTTGGAACTAAGAAATGCAAGGACAAAATTTCTATACAATAATAATAATAATATAGGCAGGACCAAGCAAAACTGATGTTAGCTCTGCTGGATCAGCCTGAATTAAAAGTCGGACACTTGCCCAGTCAGTCAAACAGTCCAACAAATGCTTTTGAATATTATTACTTAACAGGTAGGAAATTGAACAAACTCATGTATAATTTATAAGTATTTGCCCTTTCTATCTTTAAAATAAGTTTACTACTGTTGGACAATCGGCTATGGGAGATTTTTAAAAATACATATTAAATTTATAAATTGAATTCAAACTTATCGTGATGAGATTATCTCAACAGATAATTTCAGATAATCAATCTTTAAAAAATATATATATATTATCTTAACGATTCTCCTAGTATCAGTTCCATGGATATAGAGAAAGGTAAATATAAATATACAAACGTTAGACGTATGGTCATGTAAATCCCAAGTTGTTAGTTTTTAAAAATCGACCTCTGGTCATTACATCAAAGATGTCATCCGTCCACCATCGACTTTGAAAGATAAGCCGAGCTGTTAGGCTATCAGAAAGATTACTGCTTCGTATTATCGAGTCCAAAAGCAAAGTCGCCAAGTCGGGAGTCGGAAGCTAAGTCGGGAGTTAGAGTCATCGAGTCGAGAAAGAAATTTACCGAGGGAGATACTGTGCTTAACGCAGTTTCCTTAGAACAGATTCACCCCACTCCGGCTGTGCTTCGAGGTTCTCTCAGATCATCTGTTTCCCAGAATACAATGGCAGAATCATGCACACAACCAAACACTGGTTGTTTATAGCGAACTGATAATGTAATTGAGTGCTATCACGAGTAGTTCAGCCGAGTGGATCCACGTCTGAGAGGAAAGAATCGGAGAATGAACGTGGAGGAATTCTTTTACTTTTACTTTCGCTTCTCTATTTTTCTTCTTCTTCTCTTGCTCACACCCTCCTTTTTTAAGAGGGATCACCTATGGCTGCAACGAATGACCCAATTATAGTCATGTTCAATGCTGGGTTTAATGTCAGTCATTATTACCAAGACGTTACAAAACTGTTATTAATGGGTTAATGTCGGATATTATTGTCGAGACATTACAAAATCGTCATTAATAGGTTTAATGCCGTATATTATTATTGAGACATACGAAATCATTATTAATCAGTTTAATATCAGACATTAATTTCATATTAATAGTTCCATTATATTCTTGAGCAGGTAATAAAAAGATATTTAGGTGGTAAAATGTTAATTCATTCGCTTGGATAAATTTTACCTCGATCGGTCCAGTATTCGATGCACGAAGGTCGTGCTCTCATACGAGTCAACTTGATTCAATATAAATCCGAGACCCGTAAAGAATCTCTTCATATATTTATTCACATCATTAATACTATAGTATTTTAAAACTTTCAATATATAACTAAATTTATACACAAAGAAGTCGTCTTCTTCCTTTCCTCTAACCTAAACAAATTAAAATCTTATTAAAATTGTATTTACAGTTTCAATATCTGTCTGCACAAGCTAATTCTAGACTTTATTTGTTTGGGTACCTTTCAGTCATGTTTAGAATGTGAGCATTTGTTTTAAATGAAAAATAAGCTTATACAAGATTTTAGGTAAAAAAAAAATTACCAATTGAAATGAACTCGTGAAATCTAGGTAGCTGCATGTAGGGATCTAGCGCGCTAAATACATTAAGTACAGTAGAAAATTAATTAGATTCTCTTCAGAAGATCTATGCGAAGGAGAAAATAATTATATACTAAGTTTTACATGAAAGGTATACCTTTGTTGCGTGCTCTTCGCAATCCCGATAGCAACTCTTTCTTTGGATCCAGATCTTAGAGCGATCAAGCGTCCGCGCCTCTACGGTATCCACATGAACACATCTGTCGTTCGTCACACGAACGAAGCTTTCGGAGAAGAACCATCTTCTTGTGCTAGCAAGAAATATGGTTCGGCCAAAACTTGAAGAATCGACCATGGAGGAAGGAGAAAGAAGAGGGTAGTCTAAAAGTCACACTTTTCATCTCATTTTCATCTAATGAAAAAATAAATCCAAAAACCTATTTATATTCATCTCATGAATACCAAGAGTTTTTATCTGTTTGTATTCCTTTTAATGGATTGGATTTATTATATTGGATTAACCATTAATCCAATAACCCAATAAGTCTAACACATTGAATCTAACTCATTAATCCAATGTGTCTAATTCGGATTGGACTCAATCCAATGAGTGGTTCATTTGAGTCTAACTCAATGAGTAACCTAAAAGGCATAATCATCTCATGATTGGCTCTTAGGGTTAATTACTAACACTACCCCCTCGAGACGGTCTAATGACTAACATATAAAGTACTGTCATCATAAGGTTTAGGGTTCAAATCTCGATATAGTCAAGGTAAATGTCTTCCTTATGCGTCAGTCATTATTTAAAAGATCCGTAATTTACTTCTTCCGTATTGGTCCTAAGATGAGTTGATGGGGATGTTGAGATGAGCATAATCATCCTTTGCCACCACGAATTCTAGCTAGCTTAAGTTGATTCTTTAAAATTTAGCACCAATAAAAAAAAATTATAATATACAGAGGTAATTTGATAAGGGCATTCATATTTATGGATATTGTCCACCATTGTATAAAAAGTATGAGGTCCATATCATATATTAAAATGAATATGAGAAATATATATATATATATATATATATATATATATATATATATATATATAATTTTATTTATTAGCTTTTAATTTTAAAATTTTAAATTTTTAACTTTTAATTTTTAATTATTTTTAATAAAAGGAATGGTCCTCTCGTATTCTCTCACATGGTGCGTGCAGACGTGCGTGGTGACAAATTTTTTTTTTTAATATATAATGAACTCTTCGAACGCGTTCAAAGAGTTAACGCATTTACTACCGTTCAATGCCATGTCGGACTTAAATGTTATAACATCAATATTGAACAATTCGGTCATGACCTATCCTTGCAGTACCTGATTTCCTACCTTTTGGCTGTGCAAGCGTCGATGTTGATAGTATGATTACTAGCACTAGACAAGGAGGAAACAGAAGGTGGGGCGAGGAGAGCATAGGTGTGTCGGTGCTGATAGGAGGTGGAAATGGAGTGAGCAAAGGGTGATAGTTGTTATAAAATCTAAGTCGCATAGATTATAAGAACCGTATAAGAATTTGTATATAGGAAATATAAAAATATATGAACATAAATCTTCATTTCATCAAGAATATGATATAATATAAGAAAATATAATAGACAAAGAATCTGATTGAAGAGTCACGTCTTTGTCTTTAGCATCGTCGGCTTGATTCCTATGAAAAAAAGAAGCGGAAGCAAATGAGGAGGATCTTCCAAGGGACTTAGAGGATAACGACGCTGAAAATTTTTTTGTCAATGGAAACAAGTAACTAGGTCAAGATTCTTCCCTAAACCCTTGGAGACCTCCCCTTATATAGGCAACCAATCTGTTATCAGATCATAGATAATAACGAATCGAACTCAAGGGTTCTACACATTCAACTCACATCCAATTACCCAAAATCTACTAAACATAAGTTAAATCACTTTAAAGGGTTCGGATTGTATTCACATGTACAACTTACAAATAAGTCCACCTAATAAAGATAATTATATCCCACAAGAGGGACAACTAAAAGGAGGGTTTGAGATGCATTCTTAACCCTCCTTATTGCCCTCCATTGTTGAGAACCAATTACGTGATGTTCAATAGAATTGGTAGTGTACAGATGTTTCCATAGTTGGCACAGTTGATATTTACATAAATATTTATTCAAATAGATCTTAGGATTCATTTTCAATAAGTGTAAAATATTTCATTAGGTGCCTAATTTCTCCTATGCGAAAAATCATTATGTTAGGACAAAATATCTTCCGTGATTTACTTATTTATTTTTTACCATGGGTCAGTGATACTGAGCCGTTTGAAATAAGCGAAATCATATTTTGCTCAAATAACAAATAAGCAGAATATATATCAACGTTTCCTTCTAGGGATGTAGCTTCATAACTTTACGATTCAAGTTGGAGTGCTAGACATGCTTGAGGGTGTGGTTAATTATTGCCATGAGTGGCCTAGGCTTAACTTATAATTGTTAAAAGGGATGATCGATCACTTGGAGTAGATGAATTAATTCCTAGGTGATATGGGGAGTATAAGAAGCCTCCACGTATATTAAGAAGGTTAATAGTCACGTTGAAATAGGGTGAAGTCAAGATCGATCAACAGAGAACCACCTCTACTCGAACAATGATGATCTCGAGACTAGAAGCTCCCCCATTTTGCTCGGCTGACCCAAGACGAGAAGCCTTGCCGACTCGACGCCTCTAGCTCAGTCATCTCAGCCCTGCCTAATCGACACCTCTCGCTCTCTCTACTCTATCGTTCCGACTCTCTCACACACCTCTGGCCTAGTCGTCTCGGCCATGTCGAGCCGACACCTCCTACTTTCTTGGCTCCATCGATCCGACGCTCCCACACACATCCGGCCTAGTCATCTCTGCCTTGGCAAGCCAACACCTCCTGTTCTCTCGACTCCGTCGATCCGATGCTCGGGCACACATTTGGCCTAGACATCTCAGCCCAGCAAATCTAACACCTCCCGTTCAATCCTCCAACCCAACTGTCTTGACTTGGTCAATAGCATATAGGATAGCACATGGGTTGACATAGCATGTAGGATAGCACATGGGTTGACATAGCATGTAGGATAGCTTGATTACCATAGCGTGGGACAACATGATCTAGCACAATCCTTCACACTACATAATGTGGATGACATGACCCCTAGAGGCGACAATGTGATACTTTTCCTACCGAGATATTGCGTCCCATCAATGAGGAGAGGGATATCATTTCCTTATGTAGAAGTGATATATAAAATGAGTCGGCTCTCATGAGTAAAGGTACGTGTGCACACACACACATAAATCTCCACTTAATTGTATTTCTTGTCTACTATTCTTCTTCTCAATCCTCCCCTGCTGAAGATCTGACTTGGGCATCGGAATAGCTGAGTCAGGGCCACCCTCTCTCTGGCCTCCATTCTAATCCTTTATTGAGCTTTGTAGGCAGTAGGACAACCCTACCTTTCCCCTACCGTCGACGACTTTATCAATCCGGAAGACAATTCACCGATGGTTCGCCCTTCAACGGTCTCAATAAGGACACTATGAAATCAATCTCCTCTTGTTAAAAAAAAACTCTTTTAACTCATAATAAATTAATTTATTGATTTTTTTTTCCAAATTGGTACGTGTTTATTTTTAGATACCAATAATTATAAAAAAAAATTCTAATAATTATCTTTTATTCGAAAAAATAGAATAATTTATATATTCTAATTAAATAACTTCTTCTAGGGATAATAAATGATAATAATTAATTATAAATTGAGAGAGTAATTTGATTTTTTTTAGATATTATCATTATATTGTATGGTTATGTAAAATAATCTTGTCCTCGAAGTCCATTCATTCTTATGTTTTATTATTTATTGTATACGAATTGACAATGGGGAAGCTAAAAATTATAATTTAGCCGAACTGAAAAATTTTTAACGGGAAAAAAAAATCTCCGGGTTGATTAGGAAATTTGATTTGAATTTAAGGGTAAAAACAAAATCCCCAAGTTGATAACGAAATTTGATTTGAATTCAAGGGCAAAAACAATCCCAAGTTGATAACGAAATTTGATTTGAATTTAAGGGTAAAAAAAAATACTCAAACTAATAATGAAATTTAATTTGTTATTAAGGATGAACCGTTATATAATCGTGTACACATTGTGAGTACCATATGTATTTTTTAAAATTTTTTTAAATTTCGATAACTTTAATACTATAACCCAATACCTAAACTCTAAAAACTAAATCCTAAATTCTAAATCATAAGCTCTAAAAAATAAATAAAAAATAAAATATACTTGGAGCTCACAAGGTGTGCATCATTGGATGTGTAGGCTATATATATATATATATATATATATATATATATAAAGTCCAGGCATGTTGAAATATGACTCTTCCCTTACTAATTGAAACCTCTTTTTAATAAAATTATAATAGACAAGTACCATTTATGATTTTTTTTGATTGGATCGAGAAAGCACTCGAGGGGGTGAATAGTGCCCTTCATGCGCATTCAAAATTCGTTAGAAAAACCAAATTCGTTGCAGTGGAAATTAAATAAAAGTAACGATGACGTTTTTAGTTCTACTTGGTTCGTAGCTCGTTGCTACTACTCTAATGTCCACAGTCAATTTGATTACTTTAGTTGGACAATCACTATCAATTCGCTTCTTTTATAAAAGATCGGGTTTGGTAACAATCTTACTAACTCTTAACTTAAAGCGTACAAAGAAACTGAAAGAATAACAACTTGCGTTATCAAAGGCTAGGATTGTTTGAGCTCATAGCGGCGTCACAGTATTGTTGTGTCGTTGCAGCTTGAACATTGTAGCATTTTGCAGTTGGAGAAGTGTAGTAGAGCGTCTTAATCAGTTGTCCAAAGTCTCTATTTGTGACCTTTTATAGCCCTATCTGGGCACCTGGATTGGCATAAGGCGCCGCCAGGCTCCAGCAACCTCTATCCGATCCTACATCGATGTTGATTCGGTTAATACAAGCACCTGGATCCCTTCTAGGCGCCTAACCAGCTAATGCGGTAACACCTGATTGAACCTCTATTCGACCTCTTCCTTTGAAGCTTTATCCATTCCTGGGCGCCTGAATCCCTCCTAGGCGCCTGGAAGCTGACAGGCGCCAACCAACCAAGGTGTGCCACCTTATCTAGTCGCGAACTGAGCTTCAAACTGTTCAGGCGAAGCGCCAGGGCCTCCGGGTACCCGAAGTCCCCTTTTTCGGTCAGCTCCTTTTTACTTTCTACATCATAGTGTTAGCACAAATATAATAATAATTATGATTGATAACTCTCCGAGCTTTCCGATCTCAACTTCAATTCTTCCATGAAATCTTAGGTTGAACCAACGCCTACTGCTCTCTTTCCGATAGCACGTCCTCACCACTCCACTTAGGAAAGTTTACCTAGTGTCAAGCCTTTGTCCACTCAACATATTTGGACTTTTGCTCCAATATTGACCCTTGGGACTTTCCGCTAGATCTCCGATCCTCGACCCTTCTAAATGTTGGGACCTTGACGTCCGCTAGAGGGGGGGGTGAATAGCGTCTCACCCAAAACTTTACTTCCTATAATGTTAGTGCACAGCGGAATACAAAAGCAAACTAACAAATACGAAAGTTAACCTAAAACAAGAACGAAGAAGACAACAAACCAAACACAAACCCTAACACAAGGCGTGTACGTGGTTCGGAGATAACTTGCTCCTACTCCACGGCGTGTCCGTAAGGTGGACGATCTCTCAATCCGTCGGTGGATTAGTCCCCGGCAAACTCCGGCTAGCTCAACCTCCTTGTGGGTGGAGAAACCTCACCACAACTCCAACCAAGACCTCTTGGCACACAAAGATCTCTTGAGCACTTTGGTGACTACTAATTAGGCTTTAACCAAGTCTAATTTCGTCACCTTGGCCGGCCATACCAAGCTCCTTCTTATAGAGCTTGAAACAAATCAGAACTTGATTTGCCCGTTACCAGTCGACTGGTCAATGCACCAGTCGACTGGTGCCAACGGCTATCTCAACGGCTCTCTGCTACAGTGCATCAGTCGACTGCTACAATCATCAGTCGACTGCTACAGTACTGCTACAGTAACGCTGCAGTGCTACTACATTAACGCTACAGTAAACCCTAATTTTAGGATTTTGCCTCGAGTACATTCACTCAGCACTCGTTCTCTCCCGACCAACCTAGACCTAGCCTTCTAGCCTCCTCCATCAGCCTCGCGTCCCTCGGATGTCTCCCCATCCTTCACGTCTTGCCTTCTGGAGCTTCCTTCGGCCTTGTCCATATTGTCGGGTCTTCCTTTGCCAAGAGGCTCCTCACCTCCGGGGCTTCATCCATTGCCAAGTCACACTTGGACTTACGTTGCCAAGACTACATGCTTGGACTTACACCGCCAAGACTCATTCTTGGACTTTCCTCCTTTGCCAAGATCACACTTGGACTTTTCTTGTTGTACTTGTATCCTGCACACTCACAATGCATATCAAATACAATAATAAACCTAACTTAAACCTTTGCCCAAACATCAAAACCTAGGGCACCTAGATTGCTCCAACACTAAACTCCCACTCCAGGGCTTCCTGCCCAATGTCCTCAATCTGTTAAAACTTTCTACCTAGTCCTACCGACCAGGACTTCCTTGCCTAGTTTCATAGACCAGGACTGCTTTACTTAGCCTCAACTAGGGCTTCCCTACACATTTGATAAGCACATCAAAACCTCAAACATGTTTAACTTTTAACTCTCTGTCAACATTAAAACTTAGGTTTGATCGTATAGTGCATCTCACACTAATATTTTTTTTCTTTAAGTTTGGATGAATACAACAACTACTACTACTAAGTCTTATCCCATTAAGTGGGATTGACTATATAGATCATTTTACGTCATTAGGTTCTATCCCCTATTATATCATCATCTATATTTAAATAAATTTTATCTTATTTTATTATTGCTAACTAAAATTTCTTTATCTTCCACTTCCTCGTTTAATGTATGTATTTGTCATAATTTCACATCACCTAACTTAACCATTTATTGGTCATTTAAGTACATGTCCATACTATCTTAAATGTGTCTATCGAGGTTTTCCCTCAATAAATACAACTCTGACTTTCTCTCTAATACTCTTATTTCTTATTTTCTCCATCCCCTTAATATTCTCATCTCTACATCTCTCATCTTCTGCTCATATGCTTAAGTCATAGCCCAACAATCAATACCATATAATATAGTAGATTTAACCATCATTTTGTAGAACTTTTCTTTAAGTTTTAGAGGTACTTTACAATCACATAAAATATTCAACTATCCTACTTGTATTCTATATAAGACGTCTCTCTCAATCCCTCAATTATTTTGCAAAAATGATCATAAATACTTAAAGCTCTCAGTCTCAGATAACTCATCATTTCCTATCTTAACAATTATCTTATTATATCTAATATTGTTAAACTTAAATTCTATATATTTTAACTTTACTTTATTAAGCCTAAAACCTTTCACTTCTAGTATTTTTCATCAAGATTCTAGTTTAGCATTTACTCCTTCATGTGTCTTATCTAACAAAATAATATCATATGCAAACATCATACACTATAGTACTGTATCTTGAATGTATTAAGTGAGTTTGTCTATAATTAGTATAAACATATAGGGATTTAGAGTTGATTCTTAATGTAATCCAATTTTTATTGGAAATTGTTTAATTATTCGCCAAAAGTTTGTTGGTCCCTTGCGACCGAAAAAAGGGAGTGAATTGCCCTGCACAATAAAAATAATGAATACCTTTCTCAAACAATCGGGCTTAACATAATTACATGCTTAATTAAAAAAGAATAATATAATTACAATAAGTACAAGACAAACAGATTTTTACTTGGTTGGCAATCAGAGAATTGCTACTCCAAGAAAAATAAGTTCACTATGAAGATCTCCTTCTTGAACAAAACGTTGGAGGTAGAGAAGCCTCATACACAAAAATATAGCTCATAAATGAAAAGTAGGAAGAAGTTCGAAGTACAAAGTGTGTTGTTCGAAAAGGAGAAGACCAGGGCTCTATTTATAGCCCACTGGTCGAAATTGACCGTTTGCTGACGTGGCATAGTCCGGACGCCTAGACCATCTCCGGGGCGCCCCTAGCGTGGTAAATATTATCCTCTCACAAATGGCTACGCAACGTCAAAAGGATAAAATTTTATCCTACTCCGAGCGCCATGACCCACTCCTAGCACCCAGACCATCTCAGACGCTAATCGGACACTAGGCAAAAATAGTCCCGAAGCCTAGAGTAGCTCCAAGCGCCCAGACACCAGCCAACTCAAAGTTGAATTTTTATCCGAGAAATTCACTCCAACTTCGCTCACTTGGATGATCTCGACCATCCGAAATAGGGATCACCCGAACCCATTTTTTTGTCTTCTCGAGCAATCTTTTGCTCCAGCTTATCGTCCCTCGGAAATGTCGTGTGCTTTCTTCTCGCCCTTCGACGTACTCTTCCGCAACACCTCGTCCCTCAGACCCACTGAGCCCGTCGACTCCTTTCAATGTCATCCTTCTCGTTAGCTGCATCTCGCTCGACTTCTTGTGCTTCTAAGTTCCTGCATACTTAGACATAAGGATCAAACCACAACATGACCTAATTTGACTTGGTTGATCACATCAAAACTACCACGGATATTTACAATCTCTCTCTCTTTTATATGAGCAACCTAAGTTAAGTTAAAGTAAAATAAAAAATAAATAGCAGTCAAATTGCAAGTATACAATTTGCAATTAATAACATGTAATGCAGAAAAATGTACCCTCCCCTATACTTATGCTATGTTTACTCCGAAGGGTGCATAGAGAAAGGAAAGGATTCTTTGCGGAAGCGGGGTCCTTTGTGCGAAAGAAGAGAAAGGATAGGGAAGAGAAATTAATCCTGGTAGAAAAGGAGGGAAAAGAGAGAAACTCATGGAGGAAAAAACAAAAAACAACGTTAGTGCAGTACCTCAATTCCTTTCATGAGTTATTGTGCAAAGCCTCCTTTGCGAGCAGCCAACAACCACAAGTGGTCACTTTTCCTCCCTCTTTTAGAACTCATAGCCCTGCCCAAGCAGTCTCCTATGGCTACTTTTCCTTGTCGCACTTCATCCTTCTCTGGTGACGGTGATGAAATGAATCCTGCCAGAAAAGGACGAGTGAAAAGAGAGAAACTCATGGAAGAAAAAAAGAAAAAAAAATAGCGTTAGCACAGGACCTCCCTGCCCTTCGCGAGCTGCCGTGCAAGGCCTTCCTTCACGAGCGGGCGGCAACAACAAGCAGCTGCTTTCCCTCCCTCTTTTAAAACTCATAGCTCTGCCTAAGTAGTCTCTCGTGGCTGGTTTTCCTTTTCCCTCTTCATCCTCCTCCTCCGGCGACGATGATGCTTTTCCCGCTGTTAGAGAGGCAAGAAATGGCATTCCCTTCTTTCTTTTCCCTCTTCGTCCTCCTCCTTTGTCGATCATTTCTGATACCTCAAAGATGGCAGCGGTGGTGCTGTTAGGATGTATACTAAAAGCCTAGCTTTTGGTATAAACAATTTATCTAGAAATAAGAATCACATTGGTCAAATGTCTACATTTATGATAAATGTAGTTGTTCAATTAATTTATATTGTAGATAACATGGTGTGTGGTGTCACACACAGAGGATCATGTTATCAGTACCTTATAAATTATAAACAGTAGCTCACGATCAATATGGAAAGAAACAAATCATTGGAAGATCGTAGTGTAATTAGGTATTAGTTTATCTTAACTATATAATTACACTAGTACACTTAGAGTGTATTGAGTAGGACCATTAAAGGTTGTTTCTTTTATACTGACTTTATAAAGGAACAAAAGACCACAGTTATTATGGAAGTGTGTGCTCTTAATCCTAATATAATAACAAGCACATATATTTGATATTTATTTCTTTAATTTATCAATGGGTGAGATTTAGTTCGATAAATCAATAAGCCCGATAAGTTGGGAAATGATATCACTTATAGTGTGTGTTGTTGATTATAGAAGGAAACTGTGTCCTAGTAATCTAGGTTGAGAATGTCCCCAAGAGGAGCTCATAAGGATTGTCATGTTAAACCCTGCAGGTGGACCTAGTCCAACATGACAATAAAGTTGAGTGGTACTACTCTTGGAGCTAGATATTAATTAAATGAGTTGTCAGTAACTCACTTAATTAGTGGACATTCGTAATCTTAAACACAGGGAGACTAACACACTCATGATAAGAAGGAGCCCATAATGTAATTTGGGATTGGTGCGGTAGTGCGGTAATAACTCTCTAGTGGAATGAGTTATTATCGATGAACTTGAGTTGTGTGTTCGGGGAGAGCACGGGATACTCAAGCTCATCGGAAGGCCAAAACCAATTTCTCCTCTAGGTCCCTGTTGTAGCCTCAATAAAGCCTCAAGTCCATCCAAAGAAAAGTCTATCTTGGTGTCCAAGAAGGGGCCGGTTCATTGCTTGGTGACCAAGCAATGGCCGGCCACATATTCTCTAGAAGTGGTCGGCCCTTGCCTTGGGCAAGAGGGTCGGCCGCAATATTTAAATTAGGAAGGGTGTTTTTGAATTTTTAAATTTCCTCAGATATTTACAATTTGTAAAAAGAGAGATTTTAAAAATTTATAAAATTTTCCTAATTTAAATTAGGCCACAAAGTTTTAAAAGAGAGTTGTAAAATTTATAAAACTTTCTTTTAAAAAGAAATATTATTAGAGATGTTTTAAATTTTAAAACTTGGTTTTAAATTTTAAAACTTTCCTTTTAATATCCACATTAGAAAAAAAGAGAGAGTTTGTAAAATTTTATTAGAAGTTTTCTTCTTTTAAAATTTTATAAAAAAAAGTTTTCTTTCTTTCCCCTTTAATAAGTGGCCGGCCACCTTGCTTGGTGCCCAAGCAAGGGGTCGGTCAAATAATTAAACATCAACAAATAGTTGTTTAATTAATAAATCAATCTAGGATTGATTAATTAAAAGGAAAGAAAAAGGAAAAATTAAAAGGAAATAAGAATGAGTCTAATTTTTATAAAACTCTTTCCATAATTTTCTGTTGGGAAACTAATATAAAAGGGGGGGAAGGGGAGGCCTTAAAAAACATAACAATTGATATTGTGTTGTTGGAGATCATCAAGTGGCCGGCCCCTCTCCCTCTCTTCCCTTTGCTCTCTTTTGCTCCTTTGTGGTGGTGGTGGTGGCCGAATTCTAGAGAAGGAGGAGAAGCTTTCCGGGTGGTGTTCGTCTTGGAGGATCTTCGCCCACACGACGTCTAAGAGGAGGCGAGGGATACAGCAGAAGATCTCGAGGTTTTTAACATACAAGGAAGAGGTATAACTAGTATTTAATTTTCGCATCATACTAGTTAATTTTTTCTTTGTATAAATACCAAATACAAGAGGCATTCGATTCTTGTTTTTCGAATTTAATTTCGATGTTGTGTTCTCTTTCTTTTTCTCTTATGATTTGATTGTTCCTTTTGGTTAACCTAGAGTTATATAAGGAAATTAAATATTAACTTTCCTTAAAAGGTTTTGTCTAGTCGGTGGTGGTTGCTCCCATATCCAAGAAGGCCAAGTGCCTCGTCATGTAGTACTGGAAGCCAATTTTGGAAACTAATATTTAATTGAATTTATAACCTAGGTGATTTGGATCAAACGTGTTAAGTTCCGCAGGAGATCCAAATCTAAACCTAAAAGAACATATAAGTTAAACTTGGAATCAAACGTGTTAAGTTCCGCAGAAGATAAAAGTTTAACTTAAAAGAACACATGGTAGCTAGGAAAGGTTCAGATCACGTACAAAATTTTTGTACAGTGGAGCCATTGGGTTTTCCGAGTAGCAACCAACAATTGGTATCAGAGCTAAGGTTTTGCCTCTGTGTATTTGGTATTAGTTTAATTATGCACATGTCATACATAATTTAGCCAGGTTAATAGTAGGATGTGCTAACTTTGTAGATGCAGGATCCAACTATTATGGCTTATAGTTATTTGTGTGTGATTGGACCCTTGGACATGTCAAGGGCATTTATTATGTGTACATGATTGTATTATAAAATACAGCAGGAGCTGTATTTAGTTTAATTAGGATTTTATTTTTTTTTTATCTAGATACATGTACATTCCTTTTATGGAATATAGGATCGATGGATGTAAATTTTATTTTATGTTCGATCTAGTTTACATGTACATTCCTTCGAGGAATATAGGATCGAAAAATGTAAAATTCTATTTATGTCGCGGATCGAATCTTGCAAGGCGTGGAACCTTTTGAGAATCAGAGGCGCAGCAGAACAAGGCGCAAGATGGATGTGACAACTAGACCCGGTCGCGGTGGCCAAGGATGGCAGCAGCTAGGGTTGGCGACACACGGAGGATAGCAATAGATAAAAGTCATAATAGTTGAAAATTAAATTTTCTATTTATTGCTTTTTATGATGTGTTGTGTGTGCTTGTTAGTATGCATGTTAAGTAGGCTAGCATAGTCAAAATTCCTCACTTTAAATAACTAAGTGGGAGAGGGATTTATTTTTAAATAAATTCCACGGTCTCCATTACTGGTTTATAAGTGATGCAACAAGCTTGCGCATTGGCTCTGAGTGCCTTCCTCCATATCAGATGAGCTTGTTTGCGGATCACTAGATTAAACTTTCATTTTGGATGACTATAGGAAGTTAATTAAGAGCGTGTGATCTTCCCCAACGGAAGGGACACAATCTTATTAATGGACTTAGTGTCAAGTAATGGTATACACTTAGGCACGTCTAATAGTATCCTCCCCATCGGAGTCACTGCTATTATTTGTGTGACCGAAGAAAACCAACTATTAATTTGTCAAATAAATAGGTTGACAAGATAATAAAATTAAAAACTCCTCTTACAAATGTTTGATTTTGTATACGTCCACACTATCGTGGCATACGAAATTCACGGTGTTTGAGGTAATTTTATTTTGTCATAAAGATTTATTGACAAGATAATTAATGGGTAAAACCCTCCTCTTACAAATGTTTAAATTTTGTATACGTCCACACTATCGTGGCATGCAAAATTCACGGTGTTTGAGGTGTTGGTGAATTTAAATAATATTGTTTGAGGAATCAATGTTATTTTAAATTCAAAAAGTTTTTGACCAAATATTTGATCAAATACAGATCAACTATTAATTTTATTCGTCATAAAGTAAAGTTGATAAGATAATAAAATTAATAGATAAAATCTCCTTTTTGATTTTGTATACGTCCACACTATCGTGACATACAAAATTCATGGGGATTTTAAAGAATTGATCTTGACCAAATATTTTTGTGATTCTTAGAATTTAAAATGTTTGTCAATTCCCTAGTTGTTATACTATAGAAAAGACTTAGTAGTCTCAATTGTAATGATTGGAAATAGGACTTGGACATTAAGGTAGACTGTCTTCTTAGAACTAAGAACAATATAGGTGTATTTAATTCATTAGTTGAAACATGTTTAGTGGTGTTATCTACTAGAACTTGGAGTGTAGATACAGATGTCATTAATCATGTCCGCAATTCATTGCAGGGTTCCAGGAAACCCGACAACTAAATGAAAATAAAATCACCGTCCACATGGGAACTGCTGTAAAAGTGGCAGCTGTTGTAGTGGGAGATGTTTATCCTATGATAAGAATAAAATATGGATTTTAAATAATTGTCTTTACATACCAAGTTTAGAAAGAACTAGTTTTCAATTTCTACTAATAAGTAATGAACTCCTCTTACTCAAAAAAATTAAGATCAAATTAGTTTCAAATAGAAATTATACAAAACAATTTATTTAGATAATTCTAAGCAAAAAAAAATGAATATTAAATTAATTTAAAAGTAAGACATGTATAAAAATTTAATCTAAGCGTGATTTTGAAATCTAATATAGGTTCCTATCTACTGGATTAATTAGAAAATAAAAATAAAAATTTGGTGATAATTTTTTGATTTAGCCCTTAAGATATCTAAAATATCAATTAAGTCTGTGATAATTTCTAAAATGTGAAGTAATAAAATTCGAATATGCAGAATTCTTTAAATTTTTTATTTGTTCTTTTAATTTTTCATTTTCTATTTTAATTTTATCGAAATTTTCTAGTAGATAAGATTTTGCTAAAGTTCCTTTTAGCTCTTTATTTTCCACTACTAATTTTTTATTATTCTCTAATTGACAGGAATTTTTTTATAATATTTTAATAAATTTAAATAATTGGTCAGGAGGTAGAGACTGTACCTAACTTACCTTGTCGATCTCATTATCTGAAACTCCCCCTGTAGTGTTGCTTCCTTCTAACATTGCTCCTTTTTCATCGATGCTCTCGATACTCATCTCGGATGTGCTTGCTTCATCATCTTCTTCGTAACTTGCCATCAACGCAAGTCCGGCATAGGCTTCAATCTCCGATTCTGATGACATTTCATCCCATGTTACTTTTAGGTTCTTGTGTTTTTTCTGAGTCAGTCTTTTGTTCTTGTCTTTGTCCTTGTTCTTCAATTTTGAGCAACTAGTTGCCTGTGACATGGCCTTCTTCATTGAAATGATAGCACTTCACTTTCCTTTTTCTTCTTTTAGCCTACACTTGATTGAACTTATTAGCTTTAAAAAATCTTTTAAACTTTCTTACCATGAATGTCGTTTCGTCATCATTGAGAAATATTTCAGAATCTAGTTCGTCCATTTTCGCCTTTAATGAAATTTTTTTCTTCAACTCCTTTAGATCTGCACATTTAGAGTCATGAATTTCAAATGTAGAAAATAGTTCTTCTAAATTACTTACCTCTAAGTCTCTATAGATGTAATATGCATCTACTAGAGTTGATCATTCAGGTGTTCTAGGAAAAGCATTAAGCACATACCTTAGCGAATCTCGGTTGGTTACCTTTTCTCCAAGATTCGTGAGTTCGGTGATCAGCTCCTTTAGCTTAACGTGCAGATGAGGAACTATTTCACCTTCCTTTAGTCGTAGATTCGTCAGTTGATTCTAAAGAAGATCTCTTTTTACAAACTTGGCTTAGGAGGATCCTTCGTGAAGCTCCAAGAATTTTTTTCCAAAGGTCTTTTGCAGACTTGTAGACTCCGATTATATTTACCTCTTATGGTGGCAGTGCACTTAGCAGATGGAATTCTATTTTCCCTTTGGCCACAAACTTAGCTTGTTCCTTCTTTGTCCAGCTTTCTTCTTTCTTTAACTCACCGTTACTATCGGTAGGTACTGTAAAGCCATTTTTTAAGATAAGAAATATATCAAAATTAGTTTTGAAATAAAGCTCCATTTTCTTCTTCCAGTATATGAAGTCTCTATCAAATTTTCGTGAGTGGATGTTTGTTCTGGTCATCGTCTTTTGTGCTTCGGTTGGCAGTTAGTCTTTCTGAAGCGGTTGAACTCTGATACCAATTGTTGGTCCGTTGTGGCTGACAAGAGGGGGTGAATTGCCCTGCACAATAAAAATAACGAATACCTTTCTCAAACAATCAGGCTTAACATAATTACACACTTAATTAAAAAAAGAATAATATAATTAAAATAAGTACAAGACAAACAGATGTTTACTTGGTTGGCAATCAGAGAATTGCTACTCCAAGGAAGATAAGCTCACTATGAAGATCTCCTTCTCAAACAAAATGTCGGAGGCAAAGAAGCCTCATACACTAAAATGAAGCTCGTAAATGAAAAATAGGAAGGAGTTCAAAGTACAAAATGTGTTGTTCGAAAAGGAGAAGATCAGGGCTTTATTTATAGCCCACTGGTCAAAATTGACCGTTTGCTGACATGGCACAGTCCGAGTGCCCCGACCCTCTCTAGGCGCCCCCAGCAAGGCAAATCTTATTTTCTCACAAATGGCTACGCAATGGCAAAAGAATAAAATTTTATTTTGCTCCGGGTGCCCGGACTGTCATAGACACTAATCCACAGCGTCGAGGCTGCGAGCTGCCCTAGCTGGGTAAAAATGGTCCGAGTGCCCGGACACTAGTCAACTCAAAGTTGACTTTTTGTCCAAGAATTCCGCTCCAGATTTGCTCACTTTAGTGATCTCGATCATCTAGAATAGAGCTCACCTGAACCCATTTTCAGGTCTTCTCGAGCAATATTTTGCTCCGGCTTCTCGTCCCTTGGAAACGTCGCGTGCTTCCTTCTCATCCGCAAGCATACTCTTCCATAGCACCTCGTCCCTCGGACGCACTGAGCCTGTCGACTCCTTCCCATGCCATCCTTTTCGTTAGCTGTGTCTCTCACTCGACTTCTTGTGCTCCTAAGTTCCTGCACACTTAGACACAATGATCAAACCACAACAGAACCTAACTTGACTTGGTTGATCACATTAAAACTACCACGGGGTACTTACAAAGTCTTTACTCTAGTGATTACATCATCATATATATCCTTAATTAGTTCAATATATAGTATGCTAACACCTCTTTTTTCTAGAATTCTTCATATAATTTCTCTTGGGATTCTATCATAAAATTTTTCTAAGTCAATGAATATCATGTGTAGATCATGTTTTTACTTTCGATACTTTTTAATTAGTTACCTGAGAAGATGTATTACTTCTATTTTTAACCTTCCAAGTATGAATTCAAATTAATTTTTTGTCACCATGATCTCCTTAATCATTTTTGTATTACTCTTTTTCAAAGTTTCATAGTATGACTCCCTTATTCTTATATAAGGGAACTAGAGTATTTACCCGCCATTGATCATGTATTTTTTTTATCATTTTCAATATCATGTTAAATAATTTTATAAGTCATTCAATACTTTGTTTCTCTAGGCACTTTCATACCTCTATCGGAATATCTTCTAATCTAATGATTTTTTCATTGTGCATCTCATTTAAAGCTTATTTTACTTTTGAAATTTGAATTCTACGATAAAATTTAAATTTCTATACATATTTCACCTACTTAAATTACCTAAGTTAAATTGGTTATATAAACCTTCATTAAAAAGTTGATGAAAATATTCTTTCCACCGCTCATTTATTTCTCCATCGTTTACTAGTATCCAATTGTGTTCATCTTTAATATATGTTATTTGGATAAGATCTCTTGTTTTCCAATATATCACTTTAGTTATTCTATAAATGTCTTTTTCTCCTTTTTTTTTATCCAGTTTTTTATATAACCATTCAAAAGTTTCAATCTTTGCTTCATTACTACGTTCTTAGCATCTTGTTGGCTATTGTATATTTTTTTTTAAGTTTTTCTAATTTTTACAAATATATAATTTCCTATAAACTATTTATTTTTTCTTCATTTTCTTTTGTACTTTATTATTCCACCACTAAGATTTCTTACTTGGTGGTACATGCCCCTTTGACTCACCGAGTACATTATTTTTAACTTTGATATCATCTTATCTCATATCATATTAGACTCACCATATATTTTACTTAATACTTGTAATCTTATCTTCTCCTTAAATATATTTTATTTTTCATCATTTAACTTCCAGCACTTAATTGTAAGAGTTGTATATATTTTTCTTCTATTGATTCTATGTTTGAGGCGTATTTCCAACACTACTAACTTATGTTAGGTAGTTAAGCTTTCTCAAAGGATGACTTTGTAATTTTTACAAATCTTTCTAACTCTCTTTCTAATTATGATAAAGTCAATTTGTGATTTATTAATCTCACTTTTGAACATGATCAAGTGTGTTTCTCTTTTCTTAAAAATATATTAACTAAGATAAAGTCATATGTTATCATAAAATCTAATATAGTTTTCCCTTCTTCATTTCTTCTTCCAAACTCTTAACCCCATGGATGGATATGATTAAAAAAAATTATAGGGGAGTGTATTGTTGGGTCATCTTCATTAAAAGTTCATAAACATGCTAGTACTTAAGTTTGTAAGAGCAATTTTTACATTGTGTCTTCTTTCGCATAGCATTATATGATGATGTCGGCAATCAAGACAGAGCTAAATAGGTGGTGTCGGGATCTGAGACTGAGCCAGATGGTGTTGACGACTGAGACCGAGATATAGGCATTATCGGCAACTAAGGCCGAAGCATGTAGATGATACCAGGATCTAAGACTGAACCGAAAGCGGTATTCGAAGATGTCTAGATTTGAAGCCAAGACTAGGTGCATCAAGGCTGGGTAAGATAGGAATTGGAGGATGTTTGAGTCAAAAGTCGAGACATGAGCGTTGTTGGTGACTAAGATCAAAATGCGTGTCAGGATCAAGAGTTGAGATAGAAGTCATTGTAGTTGACTTACACTTAACCAAACTTGAATCTCAATGAGTTTACTGAGCCAGTTTAATCAAATCCGAGTCTCAATTGAAAAGAGTCTAAATTTTTTTTAGGTCATTCTTGACTTTGACTAGCAAATCATCATATCTTTTGCCCTACGGAACATGTGGGTTTACATAAAACTACCACATCAATAGTGATGCTCCAAGTTACTTGATGTTATTGATGAGGACAAAGTATTATTATTTGGTTGTTTTGGATGATGAACGTAGAGATTGTTATAAATGGTAGAGACTCAAAAAAACATTTAAATATAGTAACTTCAATGTTGTGTAAATATTTTTTTTAACATTATCAAGGTTTAGATTCTTATATAGATTGTCACTACAACTATTATTTATTCCTTTATTCTATCTCTTTTACTAGTATTTTTTTTCCAATTATAAACTTCTTTCTATCATCACAAAGCATCTCAAGTTTTTACTGTATACAGAAACTCCTTGTATTTCCATCCTCGATTTGCATATGTGAGAAGGAGATCGATTCGTGCTAGAGGAACTAGTTATGAATCAAGTTGGCATGCACACACGTTATAAGCTTGTTTCTGGGTTCAAGTTGGACTCGCCAAAGGATTCCTTGACATGTTCAATATAAGAAAACTGAAAGCTTAATTATTCAACTCAGCCCATTTTGATTTATTATGTTCGGTTCTTTAATTGTTTAACGTGTTTTTCTATGATGTCTGTTAATAGTCTTCGATTTTGTGCATCTGTCGCATCTGTCAATTATATGGGCGAATGCACTTGAAGAACATTTTATGGAGTAAGACCAAGGCAATTCCCTGGTGGTCTTGGAGGAATATGAGGAACGGGGACAAGTTCACTGATTTGGCGTATAATGGGGCCCTGGAAATATTAGAAGGTCAATAATTAAGGTGAGATGATAGTCAAAAGTCAAGGAAAAATGACAGTTAAGATCAGGAAGTTCCTAGCTTGGTCCAAAATGGAGAGCAACAATCAAGGCCAGGAAATTCCTTTGGTACGTGGCTCTCCCACCTTATAAGAACGGCTCTCAATATATTCCCAGTCGGCTTCTTAGCTGGTCGGACCCAGGGCTCAATCCTCTCATTTCTCCTGAGCACGGTCCCAATCTACTCCTGGTCGGCTTCTTAGCTGGTCAGATCCCGAGCTTAGTCTCCTTATTTCTCCTAGGCATGTCCCAATCTACTCTCGGTCTATTTCTTAGCTAGTCAGACTCAGGGCTCAGTCCCTTCATTTCTCTTAAGTACCATCCCAGTCTACTCCCGATCGACTTCTTAGTTGGTCGGACCCCAGGACTTAGTTCCCACTTCTCATGAGCATGGTTCCAGTATACTCCCGGACGACCCCAGAGCTACTCGGACTATTGTCAGGAGACAAACACTGTCATCGCAAGTCCTTATCAGAGAACTACTTGTCAAATAATAATGACTATTCGTCAGTGAATATTCTAATACTCTGCCATATGCATAATGTGAAACCTTCCTCTACCTAATGAGAGTCCATCGTACTTCATCTACCACCCGACATACCCTAACACCTGGCATTCATTGATTTCTCGTAATTACGAAGGTTACGAGAGACGGTATAAAAAGGGAGGTACTCTCCGTTAGCCAAGTATACACTTACACCCATCTACTATAGTACTACTGTTCATCTTCTTTCCTTTTCATTTTATGCTGCTCCTAACTTGAGCGTCGGAGAGCCTCCGCTAGAGACCTCGTCCTTGGTTCTCGCTCTAACACTCACGTGTGCTTGGTATGTGTATGTGTGTAGGCCCATGGGTACCCTCTCCGGTCGTCTCCCTCTACTCCGAGGGAAGGTGAAAAACCTGCAACGGTTCTACAAAACCTAGATCTCAGTCCTCTCTCTGTCAACGTTTTTGCCCTCGTCGCCAACTCCCGTCTAACTCAGCTTCCGCACAGGATCATTCACCACAATCAACAACCCGTCTGGGACATTTTATGGAGTAAGACCAACAAAACATAATTGAAGATCCTATCTTATATTTATGATGAATCGAGATTAATAAATGGCGCAAGATAGAGCTTATTCCTAGTTGAGTTGATGATAATTGTTAGAATTAACAAGACTTTTGAAGATTATTTTTGGTAGACTTACTAACATAGGAATTAAGTCTAGTAAAAAGTTGGTCTTAAAATTAGACATCAGTGAATGTTAATTTGATTGATACCAAAGGTAGAAGTTAGCCTGTACCAAAGGTTATAAGAAGCTTGAGTTCGATCAATGCTCAAAGTTAGCCTCGTACATTGGGCACTAAGGTAAAAGAGTTTGGAAATGAAGTTGTGCACTCCGTTTTTATAAGTCAAGAGAAATGAAATCATATGTTCATAATTGAAAGTAGCAGATCTTAATTTCTTTTATAGAAACTTTGAGATACGAAGTAAATTTGATTTATTTTTAATAATTTAGCTAAAGAAATTACTTTTATATATAAACATGTAAAAGTTGAATTAATTTACTAGTGTTAAAATTGTGGCTGAAAGCTTGCAAGCAGCTGGCTGCGAGCTTATGGTTTGGCTCTAAATACATTCAACCATACCCATTTACAGTATATCTATCAAAAATTTTAATATACCATATTTTATTCTAAACTATATAAAATTTAACTATACTAAAAATTCAGTATATTAAATATTCAATATATCAAAATTCTAACTTTATAAATTTTAATATACCACCCGAAGCTGAAACATCACAAGCCTAAATTTTGATATACCACCCCTAGCTGCAACATCACAAGCCACCACGAGGATTATAGAGCCAAGTGGCTGCCAAATTGCAGCTGTGTTTTTCACGGTTACAGTTTTTTCTGGCAAGAAAGGATTCAATTCGATTTTCTAATTATCGATGCGATAGATAAAAGAATATTTTTGATCGATCAAATTTAAATGTGTTCACATTTCAGACCAATCAATCGATATGTATGTTATTTGGTAAAAAAAAATCAATTTAGATATGCATTTTAAATATTTTCTTTTAAAACAAACTGAGTCTAATATGAACCCATTATCAAAATCTTGGACTTTGTCATCAGGGACTCTCATAGGAGAAATTAGCGCAGCATTAGGAGATACACAACGGCATTGTGCACGGATGTTTGTGTGTACATCCACACCAAGCAATACAAAATTAATACATCTTTTACTCAGAAATAAATACTAAAACAAGATTCCCATAAAGAAATGTTTTAGATTGAAAACAGAAGATGCAAACTGTACAAAACGAATTCTAACTAATGATCGCTAATACTATAATCATATCGTTAATTTACAAGATAGTTATTCCAAGCATTAAAGAGAACCTACCTAAATACAGCAGGCGAATTCCGGAACCAGAGCTGAGAAAACAGTGAAACCCTTCAACTTGCTGAATACAAATTGACAACTTATTAATGTGTAAATAGAATAAGTCATTTGTCAGACACCAGAAATAGCATGATTCATATCTTACCGAGAATCTACCATTCAACTAGAATCATTAAACTCATGGTTCATTTATGGTGTGCTCGGTTACAAAACTAATTTAAGGAATGAAATTGACAAGGAATAAATAGGAATACCTATTCTTTAATTTTGGTCATGGAGTGAAATAAACATCATACCCAATTAGAAAATAGTCATTCAGCGAGCAAGGAAAAACAAATAATACGATGCACAAAGAAACACAAGGGCTTTCCAACAGGAAATACGGAGCAGAATATAGGGGAGTATAAGTGTACAAGAATGAATCTATAAGTATAATTATTGCAGATTGGATGGGAACTATGGAGTAGAATTGAAGGCTTATATGTGTACAAGAAAGAATCTATAAGCATAATTCTTGCAGATCGCATGGGAATTATGAAGTAGACTTGAAGGTTTATAAGTGTACAGGAATGAGTCGATATGCATAATTCTTTCAGATTGCAAACTCAAGAATGACTAGAATTAACATGGGGGGTAGGGGGTGGGGGATACCTGGCAGCAAGGTTAACTTTGATACAGGCCCACAAAAGCTGGGAAAACCCACCATGGAGAATAATTAACGCCAGTATTGGGCCCATCGATGGATGGTTTCAACCATTTGAGGGAACAGGGCACTAACACTCTCAGTAATGAGATCCTGGAAGAAGTGTATGGCATCTTCATCATCCAGATCCAAACGGAACTTTTCTTGAACCTAAACACAGATGATCAGATAGTGAACTTGTATATTATTTGATATTCTTATCTGAAATACAAACCATGAAATGAACCATAAGCGCACCTTCAGAATGCCTTTTTCAGGATCAGAAGCAATGTCAGGGATGTTAGAACCAGCTATCAGATGAAAAAGGTTCAATATAAGGTTGCTGGATTTCCGCAAAATGTTGTAGGCTTCACAACAATAAGATTTAAATCTTGTGTAATATTGGCTGCAATGGAAGAACAAACTAAATTATGACATCTATAATGGTTTTTTAAAGGTCTAGCATCTAAACTTAGAGGTCAATCCAACATGCACATGCAAACATTAAACAATAGACAATTTCCAAGAGAAACATTAAAAAGATTTTGAAGATTAACCTTCATCATATATCAGTGAATTTATATAGCTCACAGAAGATTAACCTCGATCATAAGGACTCGGAGTAGACAACTGGTAAGTATGCCTCAACAATTTTCATTTACATATTCTATTGAAGATCTCAAAGCTACTCTTCAGCCTACTTGATATAAGATAGCGAGGTTACAAGGTTATTCTATTCAAGATCACAACACTACTCTTCAGCCTATTTATCGATATAAGATAGATAGGTTAGAAAGACAAAAACCTTCTCCCATAATACCCATCCAGCATTAAAGTTGTCCTTTCTTCCTCAATTTAACCTTCATAAGGGTTCTATTTGTAGTAAATACAAACCATAATGTTTTTCGGTAAGATAGGTCACATTGCCATTAGATCCAGAAATCTAATCATAATTAAACATCCTAACATAAAGGCAACTGATACTTCAACTGTCATGGATATTCGATAAACATTAGGTTGCATCTTAACAAATTTCCTTTTGAGGATGATTAGATGTATAGACAAAATTTCCAAATATGCAATCTTAAAACTATTGTATTACTGACCATAAAACATGCCCATCAGTTGACACATCAGATTTAGAAAGATGAATGTAGAGATGGTAAAGCTACACCCTAAGGACAAACTACTATGAAATCTGGATCCCATATAACTTACACTTTAATTAACAACACCTCTGAATGATATTTTCTCTTAACTAAGTGGTGCAACATTAGATTCCAACCACAAATCTAGTGTGTCTACCAGTGTTCAAAATTTCGTTCTGTGACGGATGGAAGGGGCGAAACTTACTGTTCCGCCAGCACACCGAAACCGGCACCGGACAAGCGATGATTTCGCAGTGCGTCATCGGGAGTGTCACGCGACAGAAGGAATTGCATGCTCGTCGTTCCAAATGCCTCGCACGCCTAGGAAGCCTCGTACGCATAGGACGCCTCGTAGGCAAAGTCGCGAGACTCCTCCGGCGGTGACGGAGGAGGCGCGGGACTCATCTACCGGCTTAAAAAAAATTAAAAATAATAAATCAGATTAATAATCTGATTTTTTTTATTTTTTTTACTGTAAATATATTTTAAATTTTAAAAATAATAATAAAATTTATTAATTAATATTTTAAAAATTAATTTTACTAATTTAAATTTTATTTAAAAATTCTCAAAAAAAATAAAAAAGTCTAATATATGATATTAATAATCTGATTTTTTAAATTATTTTATATTTTTTCACTGTAAATATATTTAAAATTTAAAAAAAAATTATAAATTAATATTTTGAAAATTAATTTTACTGATTTAAATTTTATTTAGAAATTCTAAAAAAATAAAAACAATTCTAATAAATCAAATTAAAATCAATATATAACTTATTTTTAAATTATACACAATCAACATATTTATCTAATAATTACTATATATAAATAAAAAAATACTAAAATCATATCGGCATGGCACGATACGATACCGAAACTATATCGTTCCAGTCTATGACTGACATCTCGGCACGAGACGAGATTTTAAACTTTGGTGTCTATTCTATTACATTTTTGAACCCTAGGAAAGGATATATCACTAGAAAAATTATTTAAATATCTACTAATTATGCTAAATATAATTTTCTCAAGTCATGTTAGTATCTAAGAGTAAATAAGTGTAACTATAAAAATGATAAAATGAGAGGAAAAGAATGTTAAGATGATATGGCTCTTCCAAAAAACACAGAAGTTAAAATGGATCAGAATTGAAGGTGTGAAAAATAGAGGGAAATAGAAAAAACTATGTTTTAATGTAATAAGTGATCTAAAAGATCTAAATATTACTAAAAATATAACCTTAAATATAGTTCAATTCCAGAATAAGACACATGTAGCAAACCCCAAATAGTTAAACGCCTAACTTGTTATTTGTTTGTTTGCAATTTCCACTCATCTTTCTTTATCCTCACTCTTCCAAGTCATCTTCATATCTCATTTTCTTTAAGGATGTCTATACCATTTTAACCTATTTTCTCTCTTGTGAATATTCCTAATTTATTTTTTTACTATTAATTTCACACATCCATCTAAGTATTCTCAACATTTATACACAAACTTTTTACATGTATTATTTCCTAAGTACCCCAAACACTACCATGTAAAACACGACTAGCTATACCATAGTATTACATTAATCTAAGAAAAGAATTAAAGACAAAATATATGATCTTTTTGTCCAAACTTTATAATGAAAATATCCTTCTCCCAAAAACTACATGTATTTTTCAATTAAAAACAATTGGTCCTAATAAATTCCAAGTATGAAAGTTCAAAATCAAATTAAGTACTACGGTTTGAAGGGATTCAAAGAATCCATTCTTTTTACTAGGAACAAAGAATCGTTATGTCTTGGCAAATCAATAGCTAGCTTGTTTTTAGGCCACCCAATACTAGCATTATAAACCAAGAACTGCAATTTCATGCAGTGACGTGCTGAAGTTTTGAAGGGTTAGTTACAGATTGATTGTTATGAAATTGAATAAATTAGGACACAGTTTGTTAAAGTAAAAAAATCAGAATAGACAAGATATTTTTAGCCATTAATCTGTTTTAAAAAATTGTGGTGAGCTGTTAGTTGAAAGGCCATTTAGCACACTGGAACTTTAATCTAGCAATGTGCACATAATTCAAGTATGAGATAATGATACGTGTTGTTGCCTAGTATTGCATTGAATAGTTGTGTGCCATTTGGCATTGCAGCCGTTAGTAAGGCCTGTGACTCAACCATCTACTTCTAAGGAAGCATGTTAAGGTAATTTTCTAGCAAAACCAATATTCAACAAGAAACAAAGAAGCTATCAGTCTGCTATTACTGTCTCTAATGTCATGATTTGCCAAACATTTCACGAATCAATAGAAAGATTAATCATATTTATGTTGATTTAGCAAAGCTATCATCAGATTCTATACAAGTGGTTACTATCTTTTGCTCCGTAAATGTTTGTAGTACATAATTTGGTCAAACAAGAATTCTAATAAATGACCCAAGCCAGTGAAATGGTGATTCAAATGCCAAAAAAACCTAAGAGTGACAAGATAACCATGGAAAATTACAGAAACATAGAATCATATGCATCATTTCAAAGCTGGACATTTTGTTGTGTCTATATTACATTTGCAGGCATTTCACAAATATAAAGAATACATACTATCTTAGATGTCTCAATATACCTTTCAGCTCCACCCATGGCCTCAACCATTTCCTTGCAGAGTTTCATGGGTGGTGGAAATGGCTTGGGATCTCTACCTAATATATAGCCAAAGTCAACATGAAAGAGGCGACCATCATCTCGGAGGAGGAGGTTGTCCAAATGCCTGAAAGTCACATTAGAAAAATGAAAAGTAGGAAAATTGAAAAGTATACAATAAAAATCAGTATATTTACATTCTTCTAGAAATCAAAGAAAGAATTGATCAAATAGTTGAAACAAAGTGCTAAGGTCATGTAAAATGTTTAGCCATAAGGTTGATCCTCATTTCAACTCAAAGAAAGCACGAGACACATTGAGGGATGTTCATCCTATTCTATTGAGCTTGTAGCAAAATATATAGCAGGAAAATTACTCAAACGAAACATGTGGGCAACAAAGTCACTATATTATGCAGTCAAATGCAAATTTCTCATAATATGCATTTTGAAATAATTAATTACAACAAAGAAAAAAGAAGTAGACAGACCTGTCTCCTATCCCCAGTATGTATGTAATAACTGAGTAGCCAGCGCAACTCTTGATAAATGTTTCAAGACATTGAGCTGTTATGCCAAATGGTCCATCTTCATCAGGGTGAAACCGTTGTAAATAACTCACAATACTACGGTCTTCTGATAGAATCTAAGATGATACTATAATATCAGTATTTTCATAATATGTAAAGATACAATGAACCATCAACAAGAAACAATTACTATATTCTTAAGGGCTAAACATTTTCAAGTATAAAACCTGCTCCTTGAGAAACAAATAAAAGCATAATCTAAGCAATGCTTACTCAGTTAAAGGACAAGTGTTAAGTGTAAACTTAATCCTCTCCGCATCACTACAACTCTAAACTCAGTCCGTACTGGTCCAAGTAAAATATCTCTCATATTTGGTTATAAAGTAATTGAAGAAGCAATGTTGATTCATGTACATTAAGCAGTTACTGAATGTACTCTAATTTGGTAATATACTAACTAATCAAGGTTCTAGATACTAGATAACTAAATGATCCTAACTGATTCATTAACTTATAAATTTGCTTTAGTTGATTGTTTCTTCTAACCCAACTTAATGATAGTCTTTATACATGACCTAGTGTAATAATATAAAAGTGTAAAACAAGTCTAAAAAACAAATTATGTTGGCTAGAGAAAGATCATAAAAGATCACGGATAACCCCTCTTTTGAGATATTAATTTTTCATGTTCTCTATTATTTATCTTTAACTATTAATGCAAACAAAATTAAAAAATCACCCTTCAACTACCTACACAGCTCACTATATTTAGATTATTTTCTAGTATTAACAACATTAAATGAAGCTCAGGACCTCATAAGATGTATCATTACCTTATTTCATGTATTTTCTTCTGAAATATAAAGATTCCGTTAATTGTAGCCATGTGTTATCCGGCTAATATTGATGTATCAACCAATTATAATCTATAATAATTATTTTGATCATGACACATTTGAAGACGGGGACAATTATCGAGTTATTCCAACTATAGGTAACCCTCTCTACTTATATGTATATTATTTTATTATTATTTCACACGAAACCCTTGTGAATTTATAAGATCTCAATCAGCTTCTCAAGGCCTTGTACTTTACACAAGACATTATGACACAAAATTTCCAATCATGTGAGTGGAACACAAAACTAATATGTTCAAGAAAACAAGTACTGATCATAGCATGAAAACATGCCAGCAAAATAGTAGTGCACATTTATTTATTCACAAGTGACTAATTCAGTATTGTCAGAACATCAAGATACCTGTGCAAGAGAGCTGGATGGGACAAATTCTAGCATCCCTTCATCTTGCCCAGTTGCAAGAACTCTATATGGAGTTAACTGCAAGTCCAGATTCTCCAATTTTAGCAATCGATCCATTAGAGACACCATTTGGATAACCTGTGTTTAACACAACCCATCAAACTCTTTAAGCCATTAGAGATACACTAAGCTGGCACCATGAACATACACGAAGCAAAAACAGGAAACAAATGAATATAATTTTTCAATAACAAATATTCACCATTGAGAATAATATATTTACACGTTTACTGTGTTCCTTGAACCTTTTTTCCTAGCCCTACCTGTTTGTCTTGGACACCAGACATCAGGATTGACTCTCATAGTCACATTAACCACATGTAAAAAAATTTTAGAAAATGAATTCCCATACATCTAAATTCATATCCATGTGAAAACTCGTCACAAGTGAGTCCAATTAGCGTAGCTTATTTAACAGTTTTATGATTTAGAAGATGTTTCGAATCTTCAATTTACTAACCAGCAACCAAGAACGAACATCAGATGAAACCTCCTAGTTACATTGATCACATGTAAGAGTTGTTAGAATATGAAATGATGCACACCAAAATGGATATGCACGTTTGAATGATTTGGGCAATTCATTCAGAAAAACCTCCTAGTTCAGAAGAACTCTTGTCTGAATGAGTCCAATAATTAACATAGCCTATTGAACAATTCAATGATTTGGGCAAAGTCTATCCCACATCTTCCATTTACCAACAATATGATCTCTAAAAAGAAAAACTTATGTTTACATAACTGAGCAGACTGGGCTCAATTATTCCATAAGAGAGATTTGTAGAACAGAAATTATTGCTTAGAATGTCAAAACTTTATTGTGACTAAAGGTTGAAATTCTCACATGATTTACTTTAGCAAAATAGGAAAGAGGGCATGATCAGAAAATTTTGTATCCAAATCTAGTGGATACATGATATAACTATCTTTTGTTATATGTTTGCTAGGTTATTGCATCTAAAACAACATGCATCGGATTGCCAAAGGAGGATAAGAATAATGTCATAGAAAACTAATCAATAAGAGATACAAAATTCAAATTTAATAGAACCAAAAAAAGGAAACCAACCAGCTGATCTTGACGAAGATCATCCCCCTTTTTAAAGATCACCTTGCAAGTTTCACCACTAAGGGTACTAAATGTAAGACGTAGAGGATGCAGTGCACTTTTGAAAATAGACGACTCTGCTGGGACAATTCCAGTTATCAATGTCCCAGGAGCCAGAGGTGATCGAATGGGCTAACACAAGACAAATAAGAAAAGCATGTGTTAGACATAAAGACACCATAGATATGCAGCTAACCAAATTCAGCTAATGGTAATAATACCTCGTCAAAATAGGTAAGCTCACTAAGAATTCCAGTAAGAAGATGTCGTAACTTCTCTATTTTCTTTTGAGTTCCACCACGTACATTTCTAACGTCCTTTGTAATTGAACACAGCTGAGCTATTAGGTCTGTTTGGCGAACCAAACTCTGCCATAACTTGTATCCATTTTCTTCTCGACTTGTACCAACTTGCAACTGCTCACAACAAAAGAAAGTGTGAGCATTGAGATTCAGAAGCAAGAGAAGATAATTAAATTTTAAAAATTTCAAATCTTTCTTGAACTTTCCAAAACTAAATAAAATTCTAAGATGGATGATCCATCACTATGTAGTCCACAGATAACCAATGTTTGATCATTTCTTTTTTAAATTTTCAACAATAACCTAATAATCTCTCAGGTATCTTAGGTGATAATCCTAGAGGGAAAGTAAAAGTGACAACTAGAAGCAAATAACCCTGGTTTTAATCTTGTTCAGATAGAGGTACAGAATTTACTTTATAATTAATTAGCATAAACCCTAATAGAATTGTGCATGTTAAACACAAAAGGTCATGTACTTGTGTCGTTCCCAGCATAGATATTCTAGTATAGCTTCATGAGGTTCTGCACTCATTCCACAACAGATGCATAATCAAATTTAAGCATTACAAATGTACCTAGGAGTTGAGACCACCACTGTAGTTGTTGACCTGTATGATGCAATTAAAGCTCAAACAACGAGACGGAAAAAAATAAAGGCGAGATTTCTGATTATAACCTAATCGCATTCCGCTGCATCCATTTGTTCTTCTTAAAGATAAATGCCGTCAAAGAAGTGACAAGTCTCTGACACAAATCAGAACATTATCTACCCACCACCCTATAGGTAAAAAAAAGGGCAGCCCGGTGCACGAAGCTCCCGCCATGCGGGGTCCCAGGGAAGGATCCATTGTACGGAGTCTTACCCTGCTTTTTGCAAGAGGCTGTTTCCAGACCACCCTATAGGTAAAGAAATAACTAAATTAAAACTTCATAGAACTCTTCCACAATGTGTGACTATTTAACAACTAACCACTGGTGATTTAATCTGTGCAATATCTGGCATGTTGTTCCTCATTTGGCATGCATAACGTTACTATCTACCTGGACAAGGTTCTTGTCATCAAGTACCAAAGGGGAAAACATTTTAAAGCATACTTTTCTCTCTTTTAACAAAAGAAGCAGACCATCTAGAAATACATAGTTGCAAATCTGGAACCATATTAGGAACATGCCACCGGAAAAACTCAAGGTAGAGCAACAATCACAGATAAAGAATAGCTCAGTGCATGAAGCTCCTGCCAGTGCAGGTCCAGGAAAGGGTCAGACCATATTAGGTCTATTGTATACAACCTTACCTTGCATTGCAATAGACTGTTTCCGCGACTCAAACCCGTGACATCTAAGTCACATTGCAGATTCAACAATCAAATGACATGAGATTGACAGATGTTGCACGAGGCTGTTTCAACAATCACAGATGTTGAAAAAAATATACAGATTCATAGCCTTATACAAGATTGGGATGAAAAATCAATGACAATAATTCATTGCTCCCTGAATATGCAACTGGTGGCATTCCTTCTAGGGATACCAAATAATTATGTGATCTCAACCTACAGAATGACATAAGACAACCTATACGATCTAAAAATTGCAGTACATAAACAAAGAAGTAACTTCTGGCAATTAAGGAATAACAATGAAATGAAATTTAAAATCTGACCTTCATCATGTTGTCCTCCAGCATATCATAAGTACAGTAATAGCGCTTAGCATAGGCAGGATCATGAAGCTCAACTGCTACATACCAACGAAGGAAGCTAGCTAGCTCAATATTTGATAAAGCTGCAATGTTTTAAATGGAAAAGTTTTAAAAGTAAAGACAGAAAAAATCATAGTGAACTGAATAGTATGAAAATCTTGATAGATGAAATTTGAAACTTCAAGATAATATAACTACCATGAAAATGGGATCTGACCTAACAAAAAAAAAGTTGCATTATCATCAAGTCCATAGACAAGTAACAATATTCATTTACTAGCAACAGTTGCAGAAAAGAATGCCAATAGTCATTCAGCAAGCACAATAAATTGATGGCTGTTGAGCAAAGGGTATCTTAGTCAAGGTTTGAAATATCAATCTGTACTAAAGTTTTGATCTTTGACTGAAATGGTACCATTTTAGCAATGTGCCGAGCATTAGTATACTTCAATGTGTCAAGATCAACTCATGAGTTTTAAGCATATAATATTCTTTTACTGACTTTGTCTAGTTCCAAATACAAATCTATAGTATTAGAAAGTTAATTGAGATTAAAATTTTAAAGCACTAAGAGATAGAATATAACTAAGCATTAAAATGAGGGTCATGCATAAGATAATGATATTGATTTTTGTAGCATCCTAGTGAGATTGTACTTATAGTTTTTAATGTAGATTAAATAAAGCTTATAGGACATTTGGCACTGGAGCTAACTTATCCACGTTGATAAATATATCTCAGTTAACAACAATTGGAATTGGAGATGACATAAGTGTAATATATGGATAGTTTCTTTGACTCTGGCATGCCCTCCCTTTACTATTGTTGTACTTTCTCTCCCCATTCTTTTTTTTGGGTTTTTCGTCTCCTTGCCGTCAACAAAGAAAATTGAAAGATAAATGATGGAAAGAAATTCTTCCTTTCTCAGTAGACTCTAAGCGGTATCAATTAAGGTAAGTCCTGTAAGATGTAAACACAGGTGATACAATATCATTCAACTATCTGACATAATATCACTATCAGTCAATGATTAGAGCAATACATTTCTACTCTGCCTACTGTGCTGACAATACCCTTTGGCACTTGAAACCAAAGGTAAGAATAAGTAATAATAATGTAATCATGTCTAATGATTCCATGGATGTATTCTCATTGTTTAGAGAAGTTATAGGTAGTAAAGAAACATGGTTTCAAATTGAATTTCTCACAACTAACAAGAAATCAAACGCCAAGAATTGTAACAATATGTGCATCAGGAATCAGTAGGCATCTTAATGCTATTACTGAAAAATATCTCCTGGGAATGAAAGGACTGATTATCTAAAATTTTAATTCTATGCAGGTCGCCATTGGTTTTTCGATATATGTGCAGTCCTGAAGAAAAAGCTAAAAGACAATATTGGAGGACTACACAATGTTTTAGTGCGATGGACAAAAGTGTCATTCTCTATTCTTGGTGAGATGCAACAGAAAAATTTTGTTTGCCAAGCAGGGTTACAGAATTACTATACCTACACAATTATATGTTGTAACACGCAATTTACACTTTAAGGTAAATGTAGCTCAATATTAACACAGGATGGTAAGAAACAACAATAAAAAATAAAATAAAATAAAAATAAAAAACAGTAGCTTAACAAGGAGAATATATTCCATCTATATTATAGATATATATCTACATTCCCAAATCTATTATTTTGAATGCTGACTTCATTTGTCAATTGACCAATTCATCGTCAACACAAACAATTTGCCAGCAATTGATACATGTCAAGCACAATAAATACCAGAACCAATATGCCCAACCCCCTATTTAAAACTCCGACTAAAATGCCCCAACAGTCAAAAAAGCTAGTTTGAGGTATTTAAGTCAAGTGCTTGCTGCTTCTTTACTAAAAAAGTGGTTGTTATTTGTGTTGTTCTTTGGGATAAGGATCAGTTCACGTGAGTCTGTGCTTGCTCTCGACCACAAATTTGAGGTTGGTTAGGGCTTCAACATGAGCTTGGATTTGATGACAATAAGAATTCCAAGTTCTACATATGCAGCCATTGTTGATCAAGGATATAAACTTGACATGCACACATAGTCTAATCACATTGGGTATGTTATATTCTTCAATGAAGGATTTGATGAGAACTTCATTCTATCATCCCTTTTTATTTTATTTAACTGGCATCTTTGTGATACTATAATGTTAAGATATGTTAAAATTAAATCATCACTTCTCTAATCATGTTTTCAATTAATGGCTAGTAGCGATCCGTGATTTACCTCCTTTGTATTGGCCTAGGGACGGGTTGGCGGGGGCGCTGAGGCGAGCGCCTTCTGCCACATGCCACATGTTTTCAATTAATATAGGTGACAGACTTGCTACAATGGAACAAGGGGTCAATTCCAGATAGGCACATGCCCTCGGGGAAAAAAAACCTTCCCACCCCCTAGCCAACTTGGCAGTTGGCTATAAGCTGACCCCGTGATTTATCTCCCTTCACATAACCTGCAGATGGGCTGTGAGGAGCGCCTGGGGTGAGTGTAATCACCTTTTGCTACCATGTTTTTAATTAATAGAAGTTTGAGAAATAAATATGGATAAAACTTTACAAGGGTTCTAGACTAAATATTGATTTTATTCCACCTCAAGTATAAATCCAAATTGAAATATAAATCATATTTTGGAAGTTGTCTCGTTATTGATTTTACTTCACTTAAATTGCACTTATTCTTTTAAAAAGAAAAATAATTATTTTCAATTTAATATTATTTACCTTTTGATATTTTTTTATTCATATATTCAATCAAGTGTACGTGATCCGACCCTTCCCCGATACCCGCAATAGCAAGACCTTTATGCACCGGACTACCCGTTTATATTCAATCAAGTGTATTAAATGTGTACTCAATTGCACAACATGTAGACATACAAACTAGGGATGACAATGGATAGGATTTAGGTCGGATTTCAAATCCTCCGTACCCATCCCCATTTATTAAATCTATCCTCATACCCAACTCCATATCCATCGGGTATTTAACTTTCATCTCCAACCTCATACCCGTCGAAAGATCGGGTAATCATATCCTACCCATCATCCTATTACTACTTACAATTCTTTTTTAAAAAAAAATATTTCAATGAACCTATAAATATTTATTAAATTCTTAAATTCTTGTACTCCACGCCAACGTTTAAAATCTCAACTTGTGTCGAGGTTTCGATCCCAGACCGGAACGATACGGTTTCAGTATCATATCACGTTGTGCCGATACGATTTCGGCATTTTTTTATTTAAACTTGAAATAATCTTCTAATAATAATAATTCAACTATCTTAATTTAGAATGATCCAAGGTTTATAAGATTATAAGTATTGTATTAGAAATCATATACTTGACAGACCTTTATCAAAATTTCTTAAATAAAAGATATATAATATTTCCTAAGCAGATTAGTAGAGACATTCTAAGATAAAAATATATGTTTCATATGTCAGAAAATAAGAATTCTAAAAGTAAAAAAGCTAAATGTCTTAATATTCATGGATCTAAATTTTAAATTAATTCTATATTTTTTCTATAATAAGTATATAAATTAATTAAAAAATGCTACGTTATATATAATAATTATATTAATTAACTATTTATTTATTTAAATTAATTATTATTTTAAATAATATATATTTAAAATGATAAAAAAACAGAATATTAATTAAATAGTAAACCAGAAAAAAATATAAAATAATTAAAAAATATCAGAATATTAATCTTATTTATTAGAATTCTTTAAATTTTTCAATTTTTTAGAATTTTTAAATAAAATTTAAATTAGTAAAATTAATTTTCAAAATATTAATTAATAAAATTTATTATTTTTTAAAAAAATTTAAATATATTTATATTTTATTGGGATAATTTAATTAGGCTTTATAAAAGCCTCTTCGAAATATCACACTTAAGTTAGCAAATGTTTGAATTAATTAAATCAAAATATTTAATTTTTAATAGTAAAACCTTGAATTCCCGATCTTCTCTTGTCGCGGCGCCGAAGAGTCGCGGGATACGCCTCTGGCGCCACCAGAGGAGTCGCAGGACTCCTCCAGTGCCGCTAGAGGAGTCCTGCGACTCCTCCAGCCGCAATCACGATGGAATCGCGGCACGCCTTCCGTCGCGTGAAGACGAGCGCGTGCGATTGTCGCGTGCTCAATTCCTCTGTCGCGTGCACAAAATTGTTGCTAAATTGGTGTCGGTTTCAGTGTGCGGGTGGAACGGTAAATTTCGCCCGTTCCGCTCAGCACATAACAAAATTTTCAACCATGCTCCTCGCACTCCTTCGATCGGGTGAGGAGTTCTCTTGGAAAAAAAGATAAGATATGTGTTGATAATCGAGTAAAGAGACAAACTATGTTTTTTTTTTTCGAAGCGGAAAGTGGACTATATATATATATATATATATATATATATATATATATGTCAGGTAGGGTATTGGTAGGATTTTACCACATCCGCCTTCATACCCGAACCAAAAAATACTCATACTCGAATACTCGATTATTTAATCGAATCTAAAAATTCCCTCCTCCATTCGGGTCGGATATCGGATTCCCCTTCGGATTCAGAGAACCTATCATCCCTATACAAACTATATCCAGTAAATCTAATTGGGCAAATAATGAACATCTCTAGAAATTCCAATTTGATATTCAAAGGAAGCATAGTCCCAAAATCAAAAAATATAAAATATCCTAAACAAGGACTATTTAGCAAAAATGAAGGCAAAGCAAAACTGTTGATCCAATAATGACAATTAAAAGTTGAAATGAAGAAAAGACATACAACGTTGCACAAGAAATTGTGCCAAGCGAGACTTATCACTTCTCTCAAAGCGAAGAGCCTGGACCAACTGAAGTAAATAACATTTGAGTTCCTCATCATCAGCCCTCTCAAGGACACTAACTGCATAAGCGCGAACCTGTATGGATATTTTGCAAGAAAATTTATCTAAATTTATCATCAATTGAAGTGTCATATCACAAGGAAATGCATGAAATTACTCATTATTAAGTTTTTTTAAAGAAAAAACCCAGCTATTTCTTGTAGTTACTCTTTTCAGAGGCACAACATTGATTACTTGAAACAAAGGATAAACTCTAAACACAATAATAATAGGAAGATAGTCAGTTCTGTCACCAACATCAGTGCTGCGTATTTAAT